>NC_081566.1:16263713-16563713 GCF_022355385.1 Mustela nigripes
TTTTTTTTTTTTTTTTTTTTTTTTTTTTTACATTTTTTAGGTGCGGGAGTGAGTGTCCTTTAACGGGATCTGAAGAGTGAAACTAATCAGGAAGGAGAGGAATTACTGGCCAGGCCGGGCGGGATAAAACCGGGAGTGGCGGGAAGTAGAAGGAAGACCAAATGCTAGGTGTACCTCCCTCCTGACACGCCAAAAACGAAGCAGGGTTAAGGCAAGAATGTTGGCTGAATGCTCAGGGGATTAGAGCAAAGCGAGTCCTCAAGACGTCTTGGAGACCGCCTACATACACTACTGCAAATAAATACCAGAGTCTTTTTTTTTTTTTTTTTTTTTAATTGCAGCCTCTTAGAGGTGAGGTGGGGGTCCAGGGAGACAGGAAACCGGCAAAGCACCAGCGAGTAGACAAAACACGGTTCACGGAGCGTCTTGGGTTTTGAACAGTGACCTGATGACCCCCGCTGACCAGGTGTAGACAGCCTCAAGTCCTAAATACTCCCATTGTCCTAACTTCCCATTTGCCTCGGATTTAGTGCCCTTTCACTGTGTGCTACAGTCAATTAGTGAGTACTTAGCACCGCATTAGCAGGCTGAGCCCAGAGGGACACCCGCGCTGCGGCTGGCCTGGAGGAAGGGGGGGAGGGAGGGTCACACCTGCAGTCCTGCCGGGATGCAAAATTAGTTAACGGGGACTAACCTTTCTCTCACGTTGTTAAGAAGACTACTTTGAGCTTCTTGTTTTGTTCAGCAGTGATGGCTATTTGGTGGATTTCTCTGGCCGGGGAGACTAGTTTCCTCCAAATTGAAGAGTTGTGGATGGGGAGGGTTGGTGGCCTTGGGTGGAGGGACCTTATAGCATCGCTTTCATTTAGGGAAATTGATCAGGATTAGAGCTGAGAAGCTTTGGAATGGGAGAGATTTGGAAACAGTTTAGCTGTCCACCGGTCGGGAGGAATAATATCCACTTTGGGAAACAAGGTTGGACAGAGACAAACAGCAGCTTGCTGTGGTAGCACCAGATGCGGGGTTCGGAGATGGTGGGGGTGGCGAGTGCACGTGTCCTTCTGTGATGATTTTCTGCCTTTTCTTTCTGAAATGAGTGTTAACAATACCCAGGACACAGATGTGAGTGAACTGCTGCTGTTCGTAAAATTCCAATGTGGCTCACGTGTCTCTTCCTTCTCCTTTCTTGTCTTCCTTTCTTCCTTTCCTTGTTTCTTCCTTCCTTCTTTTGTGAGGTCTTTGCAGCGGGGGAGGGTACACTCGGGTTCCTGCAGGAACTCACAGCACAGGGCTTTTGTTAGAGGTTGACTGTTGAGCAGGCTGAAGGGTGATGGGGTCCCTCACCCCCAACCCCTTTTTTGGAGCCTTGGAAGGAAGGGCAGTTTCTGGGTCCAGGACAGAAGCTGCCCAGGAGCTGGGCTATTGTTGTTTATAGTAGGAAAAAAGTCATCTAAAGTAGATGCTGCTGTGAGATTTTGTCCCTTTTTTAAGGTCCTGAATTCTGCAAGAGCCCTGATCAAAATGGAGCACAAATGAACCATTTTGAGGCACTGTTCTTGGGAGCAGGCGGACGGGTTGGGTTTAATTGGCAAAATTGGAATTGATTCTCCCTTGGAAAATGTACTCCAGGTTAACTGTATTAATGGCGGATTGGAAAATCATCTTGGGAGGCAAGTCCTTAGTCCTGTTGTTATTTTGGTGGATTTCGTCTCTCAGATTTCCTCAGCCCCCTTCCCTCCGTCAGTCAGTCGGGATGTTTCACTAGCCACAGATGTTTTACTGCGGTAGCTCACCCCCAAATGCCTTTAAAGTATAATTTACTTTAATTATAATGTTAGAGGGTTAAGGGATGGGTTCTGGGAATAGCTTAATAGAGACAAAACTTGCAGCCAAATTAATTGAAAGTTTCTCCTTATGAGGGAGAGGTTGCCAAACATATGGAATATTGCTACGGAATGAGACATCAGAAAAACCCATCGTGGAGATTTAGCAATGATTAAATGCGAAGATGGAGTGGAAACAGAGAGGTGTCCACAACATTTCCATAGACTGTCACGGATTTGTTTAAGGCGACTTTGTTTTATTTGCAATCACCAGAAGATTCGATATCCTACTGAGTAGCATTACTTCTGTGTGAATATGTAATCTAGAAGATAATCCCATACCTGCAAATGCATATTTACATTCTGTCTTTTATTGACGATAGGACTCCTGTTAAAATGTTGTCCAAATTCAGCCTTAAAATGGTTAACATCGAAGTTGTCTCCAGGATACTTTCGGATTTGATCTTTATATTGAAAAGGTTACTATTTTTTGAGCTGCTTAAGCAGAAATAGAACAAAGGAGCTTGTCAGAGGGACCCCAAACCACCAAGTGAAACAAATAAAATCTGTTGTGGGGGGGGAGGATTCTGAAGGACGAGTGGAGGGAAAAAACATTAGGCACAGTCATTTCTGACATGAGAAGGCTTTTCTGACTTGTTTCCTAGTGTTTAGTCATTCGTCAAGACACACACACACACAAACTAGGAAAGACTAGAAATTAGATGAGACCTGTGGGTTGATGTATTTTTAAAGTATGTAAGCAAACATAATTATAATAGAGAGTATGATTTACCTTAAATGCAACACTAGGTTTGTTTTTTTTAATTAAGCTTTTCTCAGGATTTGTGTGTCTCTATTTAATGATTCATCACCATCACAAAATACCATGATGTTTAATATACCTTTTCTGCTTAAGTTTTGAAGAATTAATATTGGAATTTTGTGCTTTGGTTGTGTTGTTTATGGGATAATTCTTACTAAGTTATGAAGAAAATGTATAAAGTATTTGGGAAGACTGTGTTATGGTCTCTTCAAGATACATGAGTTTAGAATAGGAGGAAATATGAAAAAGGAAGCTATAAATTGTTCAATAAAATGAATTGTTCTTAGTAGGGAGATGGAAAATAAAGCGCGGAGGGGGGAACCCAGACACACAGCGTCATGATTTTCAGGTACAGCACTTCCTGAGTCTCAGGCTCACCCTGAATGTGGACTGCAAAGAGGGATTAGTCCTCCGTTCCCTTTCCATCAGTCACAATGATCAGGGCATTGAAAGGGGGAGTTGGGACCAGAAAACAGGATTTTATTGTTCGTGGCGATGATGGCAACTTTGAAGTGGAAAGTTTTATTTGTGAAATATGGATCCAGGAATAGAAAAAAAAAATTTTTTTTTTTGACAGACAGAGATCACAAGTAAGCAGAGAGGCAGAGGTGGGGATGCGGGGGGAAGCAGGTTCTCTGCTGAGCAGAGAGCCTGATGTGGGGGTTCAGTCCCAGAACCCCAAGATCATGACCTGAGCTGAAGGCAGAGGCTTAACCCACTGAGCCACCCAGGTGCCCCAGGAATAGAACTTTTAATTAAATTTTAATTATACCTCTGTTATAATTCCTTAGACTTGGATATCCCAGAAGCTAGGTGTGACTTTTAGCAGGCAGGATGCCATGCTTGGTTATGTCCTGTGGCCATATGTTGATACACTTTAGAATTAGTCACTCCCAGACTAAATTAATGTCCCCCCCACCTCCCCCCACCCCTGACTGAGGGGGCTTTCCCCAGCCTGCCTTTTGGGAACAGGCTTCCTTCTTACTTACACAGGGAAGCCTGTTTTGTTCTCTCCCTTAGATGTGGGGAAGGAATGGAGAATTCTAAGGAAAACAATATTTCATACAGTATTTCCATTGTATATGTGTTTCCTCAAAGCCCCATTTAGTTTCTTCTTTCAGTGTGGAGTCAGTAAAGAAACTTAACAAACAAATGAAATTATGTAGTTTGAGAGACATATATTGGCCAAAGTGTTAATTAAGATGAGTTCCAAAACTACTTACTTCTTGAGTGAAGTCACCACAAAAGAGTTTGGAGTGAAAGCCACTGGGTTTCTTGAGCCCTGTTTGAAGCCTTGGTCTTCAGTCAGCCCCAGAACATGTGCAGGACAAAAAGAAACTTCTAGCCCCACTTTGGCCCCCAACTGTGTACCCTTTGGGAAGTTGTTTTTTTTTTTTTTTTAAGATTTCATCTATTTATTATTTTTATTTATTTATTTATTTATTTATTTATTTTTATTTATATTTATTTATTTATTTTGACAGAGAGAGACATAGCTAGAGAGGGAATACAAGCAGGGGGAGTGAGAGAGCTGGGAGCTCTTGCAGAACCCAATCCTAGGACCATGGGATCATGACCAGAGCTGAAGGCAGACGCTTGAGGACTGAGCCCCTCAGGCACCCCAGGAAGTTCTTTTAAATGTTGAGGTTAACTTTTCACAAGGTTGCTGAGAAGAGTAAATGAACTTGGAGATTTGCAAGTACTCAACAAAGTTCAGAGTGCTGGCAGTCTTAAATACCAGAACCAAGGCATATTGAGCTGCCCTCAGCGGCTGGAGGGCTCCTGGGTGTCCCAAGAGGGGCCAAGCCTCCCAGGAGTGTCCTGGATCTGCCCACCCCACCAGGAGCGCTGGAACATAGATCATGGTTCCTATCCTGAAAGAAGCAAGGAAAACCTTGTCGTGGGAATGACGTCGTTCAGTCAAATTCTGAAACCAACAGAGGAGCTCCACCCAAAAGGCAGTTTAAAAAGCAGGGTCTGGTGGTTTTCCAAAGTGGCAACATGAAGGTACAAAATTTAGAAAATATTAATCTGATCTCAGGGCATTGTTCAACATGGGTCAACATTATTCCTAATAACTCAAAACAACTTAGTTTTAGAAATATCAAATATCAAATACCAAAGTGCTTATCAGCATTAAGATTCCAACAGAAATATGGAAATTCCAGTACATTTTCCCAGAAAGGTGCACTTTATTTAGTACATTTTAGAAGTTACTCCCAAGTGAGTTGGTTCTAGTTTTCATCTCTTTAGTGGAAAAAATGTTTTTCTTCACCTTCTTGCTCTTCCGTGACCAGAGAGATAGAAAACACCATTTTTCAAAGAATTAAAATCGATCAAACAAACACACACAAACTGTCTCCAAAATGCTTCATGGTGGCCCCTTGCTCCTTGAGAGCAGTTGCTTGGAAATGAAGACACGTGAGCGGGGAGATAAAAACACACAACACTTTTTTAGATGTTACTCGGAAGGTGGGGGGGGGGGGGGGGGGGGGGGGGGCTGGGGGGGGGGGGGGGGATTTGGTCTGCCAGAGACCACATCAGACTTTTTGACCTACTTCCCAGTTTTCTGAAACTTCACTAATAGAGGAATTTGGGTATTTAAAATGGAGTCCATTTTTGGATGGGCCACTCTGAAACTAAGCCCCTCGTGCCCACACTGCAGTATCTCAGGTGATTGGAGGTTATGAGCTTTATAAACTTCCTTGATGAAGAGGTAGATTAAGGCTACAGGCAAAGAAAAGGTTTTTAGCCATTTGTCATCAAATAAGAAATAGTCACTTTTCCATTGGACATTTGAAGATTTCTAAGAAAAATACTAGAATCCTCAATGGTTAATATGAACTCAACCCACTCTTACCTGAACACATAACAGCAAAAGTGAAGTGAGGTCCACTTGGCGGTGGTCCTAACCCACCTCTTCAGTCTCACCTTTCATATATGGGGTGGAGACCAAGGTCTGGCAAATTTGCCCTCATTCTGTGGAGGAAACAATATGCCAGATTTCTTTGTTCCTAAAAGACTTAACTTTGTAATGTTGCATTATGTGCTATTCATGTTCTGGGATTATGCTGGTTAGAAAGGGGTGTACATCTGCCAGATGCTTTAGAACTAAAACGATGGAGGAGAGTTTTGAGGGTTTTATGTGTGTAGGGGGAGGTCAGTGAGGGAGGGGGAAATTATATTGGGAAATAAGGAAACATGAGATGACTTTAATGTACTTTAAATATATAAATTCATCTTGTTGGTGACTGGCCATGGGGAGTGGAAAAGGGAGGTACCAGTGAGCTGAGCAACGGTCTTATGGGGTTAGGAGTTTTATGCTCGTCTGATGTGATCACGCAGCCAACCCTGCGAGACTGGTGTTACCATCTCTGTTTTACAGATCAGAAAACTGAGGCTCAAGGAAGTTAAGCCGTTTGTCCAAGAGGGTTTACATGGTCGACTGAGATATGAACCCAGGTCTATCAGACTCTGATCTGGGATTTATTACAAACAATTTGGCAGGGGCGCCTCGGTGGCTCAGTGGGTTAAAGCCTCTGCCTTTGGCTCAGGTCATGGTCCCAGAGTCCTGGGATCGAGCCCGCATCGGCCTCTCTGCCTACTTGTGACCTCTGTCTGTCAAATAAATAAATAAAGTCTTAGAAAAAAAATTTGGCAGACCTAAAGATGTAAACTCTAAGCAGAACTGAAAACTTGCAAATTCTCACAACAATTTTCCAAGAGTATTGGAACAAAATGTTTCTCCTTGCCCCTAGCTTTCTTTTCTTTCTTTTTTTTTTTTTAAGGTTTTATTTATTTATTTGACAGAGATCACAAGTAGGCAGAGAGGCAGGCAGAGAGGAAGGGAAGCAGGCTCCCTGCTGAGCAGAGAGGCCGATGGGGGCGGGGGGGGGGGGCAGGGGAAGCAGGCTCCCAGGGAGCCGGTTGTGGGGCTCCATTCCAGAACCCTGGGACCGGGACCTGAGCCGAAGGCAGAGGCTTTAATCCACTGAGCCAACCAGGTGCCCGCCCCTAGCTTTCTGTAGCACTCAATGCTCGCTTTCCCCAAGGGCTCCAGGGTTGGACAGCTCCCTCCTTCGGAGATAGTTTCCTTTCCAGAGATGAAGCTAGCCTTCAGAAGAACTGGCTGTTTTCCAGAAGGGCGGCGAAGCCTCAGCTTGTGTATGAGGCTGTGTGTGTGCATGTTTATGTGTACGTGTGAGTGTGTACCTCCGGGTGTGTGTGTTACAAGTATGTCTGAGTATATGCAAACGTGCATGGCTGTGTGAATGTGGTACGTATGGGTGCCCTCGTGTTTGTCTCAGGGTGTATCTTGGTTTATTTGTGATTGTGTAAGTGTTTGTATGTATATGTGTGTTTGTGTTCTATGTGTGTATACTAAGTATGGGCAAATATGTGTGTTTGTCTGTGTATATATGTGTTTGTGAGGGTGTGGGTGTCCTGGGACGTGTCCAAGGGACTCTCCCTGCCCATACAGCTTTGAGCCCTGTCACTCTGCGGGACTCACAGAAGCCTCTGGGCCCTGCCAATGGGGAGGACACTGAACCGGGTGACCAGCATCTCCCCAGACTCCTTGGCTGTTCCATGGGCTTTGCTGTCTTTTTATGACTGTCTTACTCTCTGCTGAGCCCCAGTAGAGAACATCACCAAAGAACACTTGTGTGTAGATAAGGTAAAAATTTTCATTTTAAGTGCAAGGACTCCTCATATCGGAATCTGAGTTTACAGGTTAAATTCTCTCTTAATGACTCCCAGGGCCGGCTTAAATTCCAGTTTTTAAAGTTGAATCTTGTGATATCAAATACTGCAGGAAATAAGTTGAGTTTATTAGGGACTTGGAGATCTTCTACCTCCATGGAAATTTTGGTTATGACTTTATTTCTGGTAGGAGACCTCTTTAACCTCTGTCCTGTGTGAGCTCTCTGAATTTAAAAATAGTAATAATTTATTGCAAGGTTTAAAAAAAAAAAGGCTTGTGTTGTTGCCCCTGGAAAAATTTCTAGATAGCTTACATTTCACACTAATCAAAATAATTACGCGGAGTGCTGTCACCTGAAGTGTGGGATCTGAGTTCACAGGTCTCCACCCCCTCACTGGCAGGGATGAATCTGAACTTGACAGATGTCATCAACAAGCTGGCACCAGGACCTTCTGCTTCCCACCGTCCTCTGGGCGTTAGGTGTCCATCCCATACGGCACAGGCATACTCTGTCTGTAGGACCTAAATGTGTGTCTCCGACATTTCCGTTTGCCCAATTGTTACGGAGCACAAGACTCCAGTGGCTCATCTACTCCCTTGTCACTGTACAGAGCAGCTTTGAGACTACCTCTTCCTTCCATAAAGTAACAGGGGTAGAGCCAGCCAGGCGAGGCGCGATCCCTCCAGCTCTCAGGCTGGGTTAGCCAACCTTAAGCATCGGGTCTTGGTTCAAGTCCCATTTCCCCCCACTGCGGGACCTTGGGCACTTTGCTTCCTATCTCCAAGCTCAATTTTCTCATCTGTAAAATGGGGATAAGAACACTTTCCTCACCCAGTGGTGCGGATGTACACCCAGGACCTGGCAGAGCCCATAAGAGGCTCTTGACATCTAGTTTTACAATTACTGGAATATTATGGATCTCGCAAATCATTTCTACGCTATCTTTGTTTTTAAAAATGCCAACCCCCTTAAAAAATCTACATTGTTTGAGTACAGTAGGAAAGATTTTATTATTATTTTTTTAACCTAAAAAGGGCCCTTAGAATGAGCCTCTCATTTTTGCCAAACTCGAGGACCCCGGCTTAGTCCTAAGGCCTCAGAGAACCCAGAGTCTGGGCCGCGCCGCCGGACCCAGCAGGAAGCACCCGCAAGCTGAAGGCCGAGGCCGGTCGGTCGCTGCTGGTGCTGCAGCGAAGCGAGCCGCCGCCGCCGTCTGCGCCTCCCGAGCTCCGCCGCCCGCCCGCCCGCGCATGCATTAGCCGTAATGTATTCTCTCTCGAATACTCATCAGATTAAGCTCCCGGGAGCTACCTTGCTCGAAATAAATTTTATGAGCACACATCCTCGCCCTCATCCCCTGCACTGGCGGCTGCGAGGAGAAATACAGCCGCCCCTCTGCCCGCGGCAAGGCCGGCCAACAATTAGGTGGGAATCGGCGCCCTCTGGCCCCGGAGCGGGGCGGCTGCGGGCGGGAGCGGGCTGGGGCGCCCCGGGTCGGGACCGCCGCTCTACGTCCGGGTTCTCCAAGGCTTCGTGTGCGTCCGCGGGCGCCGGCAGGGGACCTGGCCCCGGGGCTCGGGCCGGCCGCTCACCCAAAGACGCCCCCAGCGGGCGGTGTCGCCGCATCACCCGGCCTGGGACGGGCCCCCCTGCGGCTGGTGGGTCCCGGCCCCGGGGGCTTGCCCGGCTCCGGGGACCTCGATCTCGTCTCCCCTCCGCTTGCAAAACGGTGCCAGAGCGATCTGCTCCTCACCTCCCTCCGCAAGCCCCTGGCTCAGCAGATGCAGCGGCTGCAAATGCAAAGGCGGGCGGGAGAGCCCCGCGCCCAGGCCCCTAATGACGTTTTTACAGGAGTTGTCCCCCCTTCCCCTCGCGGGCTGGCCTGGTCGCACCGCAGGAGCCCCTGGTGAGTCTCCCTCCTTCCTCAAAGCCTCCAGATCTCTCCCGGTCTCAGCCCCCTGCCCCTCTTCCCTGCTGCTCCAGGGGTGCCGGTCCTGAGGGACCCTGAGACAGGCAGGGGTGCGGTTGTAGCTGGGGAGCGCGACCTGCGGGCCGACAGCCATGGCCCGGGGCCTGGCGGAGCTGCGCTGTGATGTGGGGCGCTCTCATCTACACAGGGATTCTTGCAGGAGCCCAATGAGATCAGGTCCATGAACCTGCCCCTAACTTTCCTTCCCCTCAGCCACAAGAGCACCACATCTAACACCTGGTTACTGCAGTTATCTCCTAATAACAGCAAACCTTTATTGAGCACTTATTGTTTACTGGCCCAGCCTTAGCCCTATTGATTCAATTACTCTTCACAACAATCCTACCAGGTGCTATTGTCATCACCAACTCACCCCCCCCCCCCCACTTTAACAGGCGCAGAGAGAGGGGAAGTAATTCGTGGAAGGTTAAAAAGCAGAGCCAGGATTCAAGCCCAGGTGGACTGGCCCTAGAATCCATAGTCTTACCTTGTGTTCTACTCGTCCCCACTTTTTGATGGAAATTTTGTTGTTGTTGTGTGCTTAGCACTTTGCTGGGCACATGGAACTATTTGTAAGTAACTCGGCATCTAATTGGTTGAACATTTTGTCAAGGAGGAAAATTTTTAAAAAAAGATTTTACTTATTTGAGGGGGAGAGAGAGAGAGAGAGAGAGAGATTGCGCACAAGTGGTGAGCGGGGAGGGGAGGGGGCAGAAGGAGAAGCAGACTCCCCTCCAAGGGGGGTGTGGGAAGAAAGGCTTGATTTGGGGACTCCAGGATCATGACCTAAGCCCAAAGCAGATGCCCAATGGACTGAGCCACTTAGGCAGCTGGGAGAGTTTTTTGATAGAAAAAATGCCATATGCATGAGGACAGGTAGTTGGTTCCCAGACCCATGAGGATCTGCCCCAGTGTGCTCCTGGTAGAACTACCTGGTAGTTCATGGGGCCTTTTGGGAATGGGGTCAAAAAGCAAGGCACCTAGTGGTCTGACTTTCAGGCAAATGTTGGTAGCTGCTGAGGCCATAATGGGAACAGGCAGGCTTTGGGGTTTACTGGGCCTGTCACTGACACGTGTGTCCGTCACTAGAGATATCATGACGTGAAGGTCGCAGTAGCCTGTCTACAGGTCTGATATACGAATGACTTAGTACTTGAGCTTTCTTTCTACATAGACTTGGATGGTTCACATTTTTTTCCCAAGTGCTTTGAGGTGAATTCCCTTATGTTAACACTTTTAAATTATAACACGCCAACAAACATGATAGGAATCAAGAAACACAGATGATTCCCGAGAGATCTGGTTTTCCTACTTGTGTTGATGATTTGGAGTGCACAGGAGAAACTGGTGAACTGTTTCAAGGTGAACTTCTTGGAGAGGATGTGATTAAGTATTTTTTCCATGATCACCTCTGTGAAGACACTTGGGTACGCCAGGCGCGGTGCTGAGCAGCCAGGACACAAAGCTGCGAAAGGAACCCTGTTCCTGCCCCTTGAGAATCCTGCCTCCTAATGGGACACACAGGGTGGGCTGGATTTCAGTTCCCACCTGCCGCCTGGACCGGTGACCTCCATGCTGTGTATGCCCCACCCCATTCTATGGGGCAGTCGAAGGCTTTGGGTTATGCCCTTTTCCTCCCGTGGGAGAGGAATCGTGGAGAAGGGAGGGCATCCACACGGGTCTGGCGTGGTGAGCAGCGCCACGTGGAAGGCTCACTCTGCCTTGTCTCGCTCCCCACAGAAATCCCTCAGTGCGCTGGCTGCAACCAGCACATCCTGGACAAGTTCATCCTGAAGGTCCTTGACCGACACTGGCACAGCTCTTGCCTCAAGTGTGCAGACTGCCAGATGCCACTGGCCGACAGGTGCTTCTCCAGGGCCGGGAGCGTCTACTGCAAGGAAGACTTCTTCAAGTAAGTCCAAACCCCCGGGGCTCTGGTCTGTCTCTGGCTCTCCCCTGGGAGTGAGGTGGGAGGGGCTGGTGGCAGAGGGCGTGAGTGCCATTTCTGCTGAGGAGTGGGGGGCCTTAGGGGGACAGACCAAAGATTCCCATAAATCCTGCCTCAGGACACGAGGCCGTCTCATTGCTGCCACTTTCTGAGTAGGTGCTTGGAGGTTCACCCCCGAATCCAGAGGAGTCTCGTGATTGCTAAAGGGCCCCGGAGGCTTGGAAGCTTTGCTTCCGGTCCGGGTCCAGCCAGGCTCTGTCGGTGTCACTGCTTTTGATGAGAACAGGAGGAAGAGGCAGTTTCCTGGGGTGGTAAAGTGCCCAGACCACGATGGGGTTTGAAGCACTTACTAGCTGTGGGCTCTCGGGCAGTTTACTTCTCTCCGCCTCGGGTTGCTTATCTTTAAAATGGGTCTGTGATAATAGTTCTTACCTCATAGGCTTGTTACAGGCTTTGAATGAATCAATATGGGTAAAGTCCTTAGGACAATGTCTGACACCTGAACGTTAGCTTTGAAGACTGACCAACAGAAAAATCCTGTTGGTCACAGCGAGGGGACTTCCTAGAAGTTATTTTCTGTGACATTTAGTCTGGGACATTCCTCCTGGAACCTATTACCCAAGGCACTGACCCTGGGGCCCCAGCTCACTTGGACCTGCTGGCAGCAGCGACACCAAGACCAGGAGGAGGGGGTCGTCCCGCAGTGACACCGAGCCCCGTGGGGGTGGCCCGTGGGCTGCGCTGAGGGGGACGGGACTGCTGGGGAGGCTTATCAAAGCCTGCAAACCTTTGGCACAAATGAGCAAACCTCAGGGAGAAGGGGTGCATCCTTCCAAGGTGGTGTGTTCTGCACAAAGGGAGGGCAAAGGGGGAGAGATGCCAGTCCTGGAGACAGAACGTGTTTCTCCCTAATCCTCCCAACGTTTAACTTCGGGGAATAAGTGATCTGAATTTCTGAGGATTCTCAAATTTCTTTTGCCCATCAGGAGTTGAAAAGCACATTAAAGATGAAAGTGGTCTCTACATGGCTTGTGTTGAGAAGGCCACACTCTTGGGCACCATCACACTTCGGCCAAAAATATTCCACTCTCTCCCTCTGTGTGTGTGTGTATGTGTGTGTGTGTGTGTGTGAGAGAGAGAGCGAGCAAGAGGATGCAGGTGGGTGGGCCTGGCCCTGGGGTTGGGTCAGCTGCATTCCAGGGTCTGGGCCCCATCCTCCCCCCATTTGTGTACCTCTGGGAAGCCTCAGTGAGCCCAGGGGCATGACCTTCTTGCCCAGCTGGGAACAAGGTAGGTGCTCAGACCACTGGCTGGGGTGCGGGCGAATCCCATTAGGATCACGTCACAGGACTCTGTTCTCAGAGAAGCTCCTTCGAGCCCCTCCCTGGGGTTCGGACCTTGACTAGCTGGCTCTGGGTTTGGGGAAGGGGGGTGGGTAGCAGCTCAAGTGTAGGTTTGGGTTTGAGACAAGTAGTGAGTAAAGGGGACCCTTTAAACCCAGAAGGGGCCCCGGGGTGCAGGCTAGGGAAGGATTAGCACAGCCGGATGAGCCACCAGCCCAAGACTAGAAGTAACAGTGACGGTTACTCACTCAGGCCAGTGCCCTGCCCTCCTGTCTCCGTAGCCGCCCTGTGCCATGGCCCTCGTTTGGATCCTTCTGGAACACTGCTCAGCAGTAGCCTCATGACCAACCTCCCACCTCCTCTAGCCCACATGCCTCCCCACCAGACAGCATCCATGCTCACAGCTGACCCTGGCCCCCAGCTCCTTCAGCAGGGCCCCCTTACCCACAGAATATTCCAGATGCATTGTGCCGTCAGAGCCTTCCTCCCTGTGCCCCAGTTTCCTTCTAGTCCTACCTCACCACTGTCCTGGGTGCTGATCGCCCCCGTCCCCAGGCAGGCCCTGACCCAGGCTCGTTTGTCCTGCAGGGCTTCTGTCTGTCCTCTCGAGGTCTCCCCATCCTTCCCTGGCTGTGGTCCCGCTCTTCCGCAGGTGGGCACCTGCCCCTTCTCTCGCCCCGTGACTCGTGTCAGTAGTCTCGTGTTTGCTCACGCCTCCTCACCTGTTTCGTCTTCCTTGTTGGCTCAAGGAAAGGTTTATTTTTCCATTTTTCTATCCCCAGCATGGCCTGTGCACCTGGCCTTGCCCACAGACTGTCACTGGGTTTGATGCCACGAAGAGTAGATCCCGTAGTGAACTTACAGCCTGTTTGCTGACCAGTTCCTTCTGTCCCCACTTGCTGCCTGGGAGTTGTGAAGGCCCAGGATGCCTGGGAAATGCACAGGCCTTTGCCTCAGCTAGCTAGCTAGCTAGCTATCTAGCTATCTATCTATCTATCTTTCTATCTATTTAGAGATGTATTTATTTATTTTAGAGGTAGTGTGCAAGTGAGGGGAGGGACAGAGGTTGGGGGAGAGAGTCCAACAGACTCCCCACTGAGCATGGAGACCCATGCCTGGGGTGGGGGTTGGGGGGACACTCAATTCCACAACACAGAGATCAGGACCTGAGCCAAAGTCAAGAGTTGGACCTCCAACCGACGGAGCCCCAGGCCTGTGATGTAGTCACAATTACTCTCCTCGTCCCACAGGACTGCTCTGCTTCTTAAAAGGACCCCCCACGCCCAGGGCTGGATCTGTTCATGAAGTAGGAGAGGGCTGACTCCGGGTTCTTCCTCTGTGAAGAGGGGCTGTGTGGAGACAAATTTAAGGCTGAGGTGATTCTGTCTGCTGTTGATGGAGGGTCACTGAGACCTGCAGACTGGGCCACTCTGAGGCCCTCTCAGGAAAAACACTTGGCTCCACAGGCAGTCAGGCCCCACACAGCTCTTCGGGACTGCGGCTGTTCGGTGGAGCCCATCACAGTCCTTGGGGAGGACACGGAAGGACTCAATCCTCCAGGGTCGGATTGGCTTCACCTTCCTCCCCAGGGTCTAGGGACCTCTGTCCCCTTGGGACTCAGCCTGTAACATGGCCGCAGAGCCAGTGGGCTGCTCCCCGTGACTGTTCATTAAAAGTCACCAGGCACCTGCTGGCAGATGGCGCAGCAGGGGACACATGAGCAGAGAGGGCACATGGCAGGGCTGGAGGGCAGAGCAGGCGCTGGAGCCTCAGGTCCCTCCCTGGTCCCACACGGGACTGCAGAAGGGAAGGCGGGTGCTGTACACTTGAATTCACCTGCCAGACCTCTGATCGTTCAGCTGTGGGATTCAGAAGAGGCCTGCTCAGAGCCAGGGAGACTCTCTTCTCTGTGTTCCTTGAAGAAAAAAAGAAAAAAGGAAGACATATTTCTGTCCTTTTCTGATAGGTGCCCCATAGCCTGCTCAGGGGGCTTGGACCTCTCTGACCCCCTCTCGGGTGCTAAGCTTCAGGATCAGTATTTTTCCCATAGCAAGGGGCAGGGCCACTGCTCTGCACCTCTCTAAGGGGTATCCTTTATTCTGTGTGAAGTCTTCTGAGTCAGGACTGTGAAGAGTGCCCGGCTAGAGGTGTGTAAAACCTCAGAGGTGGGGGGAGGTCAGCCTTCCACCGGCTGTCCGCCCAGGAGATGTGGTAATACTGGCGGCTGACAGCAGAGGGCGATGTTGATGTTTGCCCAGACAAAGAAAGAAGGATTGTTGGAAGCTCGTACTCTGTGGTGTCGCATTTTCCTCTTGGAGCTGTTGAATTCTGTCTTGTTCAGTAACTTTGGGTGAATTTTTGCTGTTATTAGCTGGTTTTGCCTTTCGGGTCTTTGGCTTTCTCCAGAGGGAATAAAATTCTGAGACCCAGAGAAGAGGCAGTGAGTTGACTAAGACAGTGGTCCCAAGGCTATTACAATAGAATCACAAGCTGAGGAGCCAGCAGCTCCTTGTGTTGCGTTTGCTAATCAGGTCCTTTCTGGATGGTGTGTCCTGCGCGTCTCAGGTCCCCCATCTCCTTGCCAAGAGACTAGGGCCGGAAGTGGGGACGGCGTTCTGGGAGTAGAGCTTCCGGGTCCCCTCCTCATGTCTGGCGGCTCCTTTCCCCTGGAGCACAGTGAACTGCACAGGTTCTCTGCTCCAGCAACTGGTTCAAGTACTGACTCTGTCAGCATCAGCTGGGTGCCCTCTGGCAAGTGCCTTAACATCTCTGAACCCCAGTGTCCTCTTCAGAAAAAAGTGAGAATGCTCATGGCGCCTATCAGAACATTTCACGTAAGGGAGTTATTTTATGAACAGAATGGTTTGTTGAACCCAGACGGTGCTCAGTTGAATTCCTGACCTGTCTTGAACTAGTTGTTTGTCAGCGAACAAGTGATTAGGGCTTTCTGAACGTCATTGCCTTATCTGTTCCAAGACCCTCATGGTAGCCCGCAGAGTTGTTGCGAAACGGGAAGGAAATAGCGTGTAAACCATGTCCAGCTCGATGCTGGCTGCTCGATCAGTGTCTGGGTTTCTGGCCCTGACGTGTGGCCACTTGACCTACAGCCCTGGAAGGCCGGGCTGTCAGAGCTGTCCCTCGGGGCTAGGTCTGTACTGGCTTCTCCTGGCCTCCCTCCTCCCCCTTCCCAGCCCCCAGCTTGGAGACCTTCCTGTTAAGATGACATTTAACGTCAGAGTGGGGGGAGGGCAGTCTGGCAGAGTTGGGAGGGCACCCTTCAGTGCTCTGGGGCCATAGATGCCATGGGAATTTGCATGAAGGTTTGGGAAACAAACCAGCAGTGATTACAATCTGAAGACAAACACGGCGACAGGGTCACAGAGAGCAGCGTTTAGGTAAAGCACAGCTTTCCAGAACATTGCAGGCTTGCCTGTGAGCTCACTTGCCACAGGGGGGCTGGAGGGGAGAGTCGGAGGCAAGTTCTGAGAGTGACTGCCACTCCAGGGGGTTCCAGCGTCTCTGAGGGTGTCTTCCTGCCCCTGAGACCTTCATCTACACGGCGGGCAGTCATTGCTGGAGACCCAGTGGGAGAGAAGGCTACTTGTCAGTGGGGGGCTGGGTGGGCTGCTCCCCAGCCAGGCTGGGTGGTAGGCATCATTCCTCATGGGCCCCTCCCCCAGCCAGCCAATCTGCAGGCAGTGAGTGAGGCTGTCAGCCAAGGGCAGGTAAGCGGCGTCCTTGGGAGCCCAGAGATGCTGATTTATCCCCACAGTTCAGAACAGCCTGTTTCAGCCCCAGCACGCTCTGTGTTTGGCCAGGACGCAGGGTGGTTTCGCTGGCTCCGGCCTGGTCTTCACTGGTGACCTTGGCCCCATCACCACTCTGGTGACCGGGGCCTCCATCCATCAGCTGGGCAGATGCCCCCAGGAAATCAGGTAATGTGGGCAGAGGCCCACGCTCAGCTGTCCCATGAGGGGGCCTCCCAGAGGGGCTGAATCCCGCTCCCGTGTGTCCCGGGACATTTGACCCCAGAGCCTCTGTCTCCTGCCTCGAAAGGGGGAGAAGAATAAAAATCTCTGCTTTTCTGGGTTCTGAGGATTGAGTAAGATGAGGTGCTGGGTGTCGTCATTAGTAGGGACTGTTTTTATTAAGGTCGTGATGGTGGATGTATGCGGGGAAGAAAGAGAAGGACCTTCCTGGAGGCAGAGGCGACAAAAGGCTGCAGGCGAGGTGGGGGTCCTGAGGCGGGGGGAGGCTTGGCCTGTGTCCAGTGGCAATGTCAGGTCTGGTGATCGGAACACCTGTGGGTGTGGGGGTGGTTCCAGGAGCCCCTGTGAGTTCTCCCCACCCAGGGTGCCATCCCTCCCTGTGTGGTCCAGAGCTCTGTGGCTGTGCCCGAAGCCTTCACTTTCCAGAGCAGGAGCCCCAGCTCTTGCGGGGGATGGTGGGGCCCAGCCTGTGCTGGTATGACCGCCTCCAGCCAGTCTTTACTCTGTCACCCCAGGAAGGGCCACCTCAGTTCTGGGGTTGGTTGCTGGTCCAGTCAACTTGACATGGTCCTTGTCAAGTCAGCGTTATCTCTGGAAACTACACACCTTTGTGTGGATGCGTGCACACACACACATTCTCTCTCTCTCTCGCTCTCTAGCAAAATGTGCTTAGGGAACCCACAGAGGGAGGGTCCCTTTGACGTGTGACTTTCCATAATTTCTTAATAGTTTATAGTCTAATTCCCTCGCTAAGCAAATTAAACCTTTTAAGGTAACGATCAGATGTTCCAGATAGTGTCTTCCATGTGGACATTTGTAAGAGTCAAACACACTGGTGGGACCAGGCCCACCGTCATTTGCGACGGCCTGTAATCAAGGCAGAAGCAATTACTTAGCGGAGCAGCTCCCCCTGGGACCCGAGGCTGTAGATCTGGCTGTGATGAGTCTGTGGATTATCTGCCCGCCCCCGCCCCCCAGCGCCCCTCTTAGCTGTGCTAGCCCCCCACCCCCACCCCCGCTGCTGCTGAGCCCAGCCTGGGGCGGAGGCCTCCTGACATCTGTGGGACCTGCAGCCCAGAGACTTGTAGGCCTCGGGGAATCTGTTTGGAACCAGGGGGTTGCAAATCAACCTGTGAGTCAGCTGGCATCTAGGCCGGGGCGCGGGTCCCCAGGCAAAGAGGGACGCATGGAGCTTCCTCTTCACCCCAGGAAAGGACACTGGCCAACAGTGGTAGCGCCCGGTCCCTTCATTGCTGGGGTTCAACCGCCCTGTGCCCTCTTTCAACCCTTCACCGCCCCTCCGTGGCACTGGAAGCTTCTTCCCGGCAGGGCTTCTGAAACGCCCTGCCGGCACTCGCCCACTGGGGTCCCTTTCTGTGGGTTCTCTGGCCGTGGTCACACGCAAGGGGCCTGTGTGAGTCGGGGTCTGGCTCCAGGGCCCCTGTCCCCAGCAGCCCGGCCTGACCAGCGTTGGGCCCTGGGGTGGGAGCAGGGTGTCAGCACAGCAGGTCGGTCGGCTGGAGGGGCTGGAACCTCTGTCCCTGAGTGTCCCTACCACTGTCTGTCACAGTGCCTACCGCACCACCACTGGGGTCTTGAGGGATTAGAGAGTCAGAGAGCAAGGGTGGAGGCCCCAGGAGCACCGAGAACATCTGTTGCACGGGGCCTCTCTGAGGGGCCCGTGTCACAGCGACTCGGGGGCCTTCTGGCAGCCTTGCTGACCTGCGGCCTCGGGGCCTGGAATCAGGAGTCAGGGTGGTTTATCTGCTTTTGAGCAGACATCCCGGGTGGCTCTTGCCCCTGGATGCTTCGGTGTCAGGCGAGCGAAACCTGCATAGAGAGGAATCAGCCTGGAGTTAGTGGGTCAGGCGGCTGCAGGGCAGGGGTGGGCGGGAGGGGGGTGTGGTTGGGCCAGACGACGACAGATCCCAGCCTGTCCCCATCTGTGGAGAGGGAATGGCCTATCTACCTGCGAGGCCTGTTGTGTGGTTCCTATGACACCGCTCACAGGAAATTGCCTGAGACCACGGGCCAGACGCGTGTTTACCCAGATTAAGGGAGGTGGGCTAGAGCTTGTAGAAGAGGGTCGGGTCTGGATCTGATGTCCGTTGCCTCTTGGGAAGTGAATCTACCCCCAGCGGGGAAGGAGGGAAGCACTGCTGAGAGAAAGGGCGAGTTGGGCTCTAGCCCCTTTTCTACCACTAAACGAGCTGTGTGATCTTGGACAAGTCACTACCCCTCTCTGGGCCTCGGTTTTGTTCTGTGTTAAATGAGGGGGCTGGACTAGGTCACGGATTCTAAATCTTTTCTGGTAGGATGCATCTCGGAATAACAATGAATGTTTGTTAACAAGAAAAGCATTTTTAACCGCAACCCTCCCCACCCCCCAGTAAAAGGCAGAGCACCTTGGGGCCATTCCAGTGGGTCTGGGAGGTGTCCGTGTAAATGTGTGTTGTGGGGGGCTGTGTCTCCCCTCCCCAAGAATCTGACACTTTCTAGCGTAAGGCCTTCTCCAAATATAGTCCCTGACTCTTTCTGGAGAAGGCTGACCATTCGTGGGCAGAACTATATGTGCCCGTGACATGGCTGGGGTGGTGATAGATGTTGGAAATATTGGTACGTACAGTAACAGTAAATATCAGCAACTTACCTGTCAAGTGTGGTGATGGATAAAAGAAATACATGGAGGGAAGTGTCAGCTGGGAAAAAAAATATACAGCTTGCCGTAAATCACCTCCAAGCAATTAAAGCATAAAATTAAGTTATGCAGTATTTTGTTTCCTTGGGACAGGGCACTGCACTGTGGCAGCCCCTCCCTCCCCCATCAGAGGCTGGCGGGGGCCGGGGCTAGCCCCTCCCCGACTGCCTCCCTACGGCCATGTAAGAAAGAGCACTGGGTTCCAGTCCTGTCTTTGCTGTTCACGGCTGTGTGGTCTCTGGTACATTATCTCCCTCTCTGAACTAGTTTCCTCCAGATGGAGGACATGTGTTACTGCATGCCTTCGGCACGGGTCCTTGCTGTTTATTCACCAGCTACCCATGGGACATGTGCCCTAGGCAGGTCCTGCTGCGGGTGCTAGACTCAGTGGTGAACCAAACAGATCCAGGGCCTGCTGGCATGGAGCTCGCCTGCTGGTGGTGGAGAGATATGGTACACAAGAACTGTGCGGTGCATCCGTTGGAGATACGATAATAAGTGCTGGATCCAGGGCAGGGCTGGTCAAAGAATGCCCCTGGGGAAGGCGACCCGTGAGGGGCAACCCGCCGAAAAGCAGATGGGAGTCATGCAGGTATCTGGGGAGAGAGCATTTCAAGTCAAGGAAGGAAGCCATCCTGGGTGCATGGAGCCAGGGTGGCTGGGCCAGTGGGCAGGCAGAGCAGTAGGAGAGGAGGTTTTATCATTGTGGAGGGGCTTGGGGACTAGTAAGGGACTTGGGCTTTGACCCTGAGCCAGGGGAGCCACTGGGAGGTGTCGAGGAGGGGAGTGAGGTAGGAGCACTGTGGCTACTGTGTGGGGGAAGGGCAGAAGCCAGGAATGCTGTGAGTTGTGGGCAAGGAGTGATGGTGGTCTGAACGAGGGAGGCATCACTACCGATGGTCAGAAGCGGTCCAATTCTGATTGAATTTGGGGGTGGTACCAGCAAGGTGTGCCGACAGACTGGGTGCAGGGGTCCAAGGTTTTCAGCCTCAGTCACTAGAAGGACGGAATCCCCATTCTCTGAAGGGGGGCAGATTCTGGTGGGGGGGGGGGATCAGGAGTTTGGTTGTGCAGAGAGGCCAAGGAGGCAGTGGGATAGAGCAGTCTGGAATTAGGTGAGAGGTCTGGGCAAGAGGCTGCCAGAGGGCGGGGGCGGGACCAGGAGAACTGTGTGAGTGCAGTGAGCTCTGTGTTCTAAGGAGAAGCGAGAGAGCCAACGCCAATGAAAGGTCGGGGAAGAAGAGACCTGACCACTGGGTCTGCAATGCTGGGGTCATGGTGACCTTGCCAAGGGCGGTTTGGGTTGATTGGTGGGTGGGCACCCTGATTGGAGTGTATCTCCGTCAGGGTTTTCCAGAGAAACAGAGCCAACAGAGTGTGTGTGTAATACAAAGAGATTTATTATAAAGATTGGCTCCTGTGGTTTTGGAGGCTGAGAAGCCCCAAGATCTGCAGTCAGCAAGCTGCAGGCCCAGGAAAGCTGATAGTGTAAAATCCAGTCCAAAAGCCAGCAGGCTGGAGAGCTAAGAAGAGCTGATGCTTCAGTTCAACTCTAAAGGCAAGAAAAAAACCAATGTGGCAGCTCAAGGAAGTCAGGTGGGAGGACATTCCTTTTACTCTTAGGAGAGTCAGCCTTCCTGGTCTAGTCAAGCCTTCAACTGATTGGATGAGGCCCACCCACAATGGGGAGGGCAACCTGCTTTCCTCAACCTACTGATTCATATGTTCATCTCATCCAAAAACACCTTCACAGACACATTCAGAATAGTGTTTGACCAAATATCTGGGCATCCCATGGCCCAGTCAAATTGACACATAAAATTAACCATCAATGGACACTGGGGAGCGTATGTGCTCTGGTGAGTGCTGTGAAGTGTGTAAACCTGGTGATTCACAGACCTGTACCCCTGGGGCTAATAATATATTCTATGTTTATAAAAAAATTATAAAAGGTTTTAACCATTAGAGTGGATTTAAGAAAGGAGTGGGAATGGGGGGCATTAGAGACCCTGCATGTAGACCCTTCTTTGGAGGAGTTTCCCTCTACAAGGAGTAGAAGTGGGTGGTAGCTGGAGGGACATGGGGGGTCCAGACATTTTTTGAAGTGGCAGAAACAAGAACATGCTTGAACACTGCTGGGGAAGATCGAGTCGATACAGAAAATTAACTAGGGGGGGGGGCGAAAGGAACAGTTGCTGCAGGACTGATCATAATTATGGGCCAAGAAGACACAGACTCAGGGCCTGGGTGGACGGTCGGCCTCGAACGGGAGCATGGTTGGCTCCTCAGTAGGAGGTGGCGGGAAGGCAGGACAGAGGGTGGCTGCACGGGACCGTGGGGGCACATGGCGGGCCTTGTCTGGGAAATGGGAAGCTGCGGGCTGGGACTGCAGGTGCGGGGCTGGAGGGAGGGGGGTCTGGGAGCACAGCAGAGCGAATGGACAAGGGAGGTGTGGGGGGTTCCTCAGGCCCTTTAGAGTCTCTGATCACAAATGTAAACTGAGTCGGGGAGGCGTTAAGTCAGGCGCTGGGTGGAGACGGCTGAGGGCGGAGAGCAGGCTGGGGAGGTGGGGGCATGTGGAAGGGAAGGGTTCATGAGATGGACCACGGACGGACGGATGGATGGACGGACCGATGCCTGCTGGGTAAGGAGGAAACCAGGGTGGGAGGCGCATGAGGACCTGTGGGCAGTGAAGGGATTAGCTGGTCTGGCCACAGCTGAGCGGTGGGAGTCAGTGCTGCGGGGAGGGAGCTAGGTAGACCGTGGAAGAGAGCGGCCGAGCAAGAGTAGAGGCCATGACCTTCCGAGGAGGAGGTTAAAGAATGGAGGGGGCAGGGGCAGGAAGGACCGTTGCGTGGACGGTGAAGTCAGCAAGCATGATGGCGGGAAGGACAGGAGCTAAATTCACCAGGGGCTGTGGTGGGGGATGTCGGGCTGGCAATGACCACCATGAGGAGGGATAAGCACAAGGATGTGCGTACAGGGGCACACAGTAGGCGCTTCCATGAGCTGTATTTCGATGCCGAGAATGTGGACCCTGGCATTCTGGGACAGGACTTAAAATCAGGGTGTGCTATGGGATTTGTGTGCATCTGTTTCTAGAAGGCGCGTCTGCAGGACCTGCCTGTTGCCCTCTTCCTGCAGGATCCAGACACCCTCAGGTTTGTCCTGGGCCTGCAGACTGGCCCCACCGGGCCTGTCAGAAGCAGCAGAGGTGGACAGAGAAATGGGCAGATGGGAACTCAGGCTGAGCCTGGGAGCCAAGGGTGAGGCCAAGGACACAGGCCTGGCCCCCTTCCCAGGGTCAGGGGCAGCTCCTGGCTGTCGGCTGTGATGTCTGGTGCATTTCCCCAGCCCACCGGCCAGGCCCATCATGCCGACCCCTGGGGCAGAAGCAGGGAAGGAGCTGAGCAGGGTCAGTTGGTGTGTCGGAGGGACATCCCCGGGGGGAGGGTTCCCAAGGCAGCCCCGGCCTGGCAGCCTCATGCCCTGTGGCTGGGAGCAGCTGGGGATGCCCCTCTGCCTGGTTCCCTTCTCGGGGTAGCGGCACCATGGCCGGCTTCCTTGGGGACGTCTCCTGTGACACCTGCCACATGCCAGCTGAGTGGTCAGAAGCCTGAGCTCCGGCCCCCACCCGGATCTGAGCCTCAGCTTCTGGTCTGTGCGGAGGAACCCTAACACCCGCCTCACTGCGGGGCACACACGTGACCGTGGGGGAGTGAGCAGGAGGCCCGCATGAGTGGGAGGCAGAGTTTCGTGTCTTCCTCGGTGGCGGCCTCACTGCAGCCGGGTTCGGTTTCTGTTTCCTTCTGGAAGCTTCCGGTGGGAGGGGCAGGATCAGGATCTGGGCTGGTCCCTCCTGGACGGCGGAGACACACATTTCGCCTTCCTTGGCTCAGCTCGGTGCTTGCCTGCTCTGTGCCGGGCAAGGAGGACAGAATTTCCAGTGATGCTGGTTTGAGGAGGAAAGCGCTGGGGGCCATGAGCAAGTCCTTCCTTACATTTCCTTTGTCACTTGGATCGGCTCCAGCTGCCTTCCCTGGGTGACGGAAGACCCGCTGTCCCTGGAGGCCTGGCCAGGCAGGGCGGACCGGACAGCCCGTCCTTCTGGAGAGCAGGGTGATGCAGGTGCACTGAGAGAGCAGGGCCTGCACACAGTAGGTCCCGGGGGCAGGATGGAGGGGGCACCTTCATCCTGGTAGTACCCCGACCTGGAAAATCCCTCAGAAACCTCTTCCTTGGCTGGCGTCCAGCTCTGCTCCACCCCAGCATCCTTCAACGGTGGTCAGGTTGCTGAGACATTGCCTGTCTGTGCAGCGGCCAAGTCCACCGTTTGACCTTGTTTTGGACCAGGGAATTTGAACTACGACCGACTCATTACGGCCTGTCGTGGAACAAGTCATCTAGGCGTCTAGGCACAGCCGTCTCCTCCGTGACTCGGGCTGCTCGCAGCTCTGGAAGCCCTGGGACAGTGTCTCCATTGGGTGTACACCCCCACAGCGGTGCCTTATTCTGGGGCCACAGGCTCTGACCAGTGGGTCGCAGGGGCGCCCCTTGGGGTGGGGCCGAGCTGGGGGAGCCCTGTGGGTCAAAGGGGTACACACAGCCCCCTCATTGAGGGTCCCGCTGGCTGTGCTCCAGGGGGGAAAGGTAATAAGGAGCAACTCGCACTTACTATTGGTATAAATCCCACAATCAGGAAAATTGCTTCAATTGCTAAAAAACGCTGGTGGGAAAGTCCATTTATTTTTCATTTTTCTTGTGCACTTGCCCCCTTTACACATGAATCACTGTCGGTATGTAGATTAAATTTATACCCCCGTTATCTTTCATGTCTCTGGGGCTCTGGTGTCAGCTGAGTTTCTGGTTACTGAAAGCCATAGTCCGCTTCCTCAGGGGGAGACATGTGGTCTTCTGCCAGGGAATCCTTCCTCTGTTCCAGAGCCTCCCCTCAGCCCTCCTACCCTCCACGAGATCAGGCTTGCTTTTTGGAAAACCTCATTCTTAATTGGAGCTGCTTGTGCTCCGGCACCTGCTGCAAAGGATGTGGACACTGGACTTTTGTGTTTTCTGCGAGAGGGCTTGCGGGGAGCATGCTGAAGGCGCGATTTCGTTTCTAACACTTGCTTTGTGAATTGGCCTAGAGAGGATCCACACACTGCAGGCATTTTGAAGACACACACTAGAGACACATGCCTACACAGGCTTCTTTTCTCTTTGTCCCTCAGACACATGCACGCATCTACTCACAGGGGATAGAACCGGCTGCCTGCCTGCCTTCCTCTTTAACGTGGGTGACCTGGTTACACAGCAGCTGTGGAAGAAGCCTGGTTTCACCTGGATTCTGGAAGGTGTAGAACTTTCTAGAATGGACCGTATGCTTTGTTCTCCACCCTCAGATTTAGCCGTCTCCGAGTACATACTCTATAAAGTGTGGTTCTTCATCAGCGGATCTATTCATTCAACAAGTGTTAGCTCTGATTCTGGGTCCTGTACCCCTTTGAAAATCTGATGAAACCTTTCATGATGCACAATTCTGGATGAGTCGGGGGTAGTTTGCAGAGTCCATGCTGAGCCGTGGGCTGGAGAACCCTGCGCTGGAGGCCTGCTCCTGTGCCCCCCACTCCCCTCGCCACACCAAGGTCTGGGGGTCCTTCTGGGCCAGACACCCCAGCTTCTCACACCCCAACACGCTTCTCAGACCTCGTCTCAGGAGAGTAGTCCCCTGGGCCACACTTCGAGACTCGGAGCCCCCCACTTCTCTCTCTGCGACACCGCGTGGCTGGGTGGGGAGCTCCCGAAACAGCAGCTGGCCGCGCCCGCTCCGGGCCCCTGGCGCCCCCCAGCAGGTATCATTACCGCATAAGAGACCCATCATTCTGCATTAATCTGGGATTCATCATGATAGCCATGACCATAATTAATTTATTTGGTATTAATGTGGATGAAATATGTACTGTCCTTTCAGGGGAAATCAGGCTGCCTATAAGCATTAGTTAAAAGGACCATTAAAATCAAACCTTCCCCAGATCCATTAGGCGAAGTCTTTCATCCTGAAGAAGATAAAGTTCTGCTGTGTGAAATGTCATGAATAATTAGGTTGATTGCTGTTTTAAACTCTGCCCCTGCCTCTCCAATCCCTCCCGCCTCCCTCCTGAAGCAGGCAGGGCTCACCTGCCGGGGAGCACCCCCTTTCAGCACCCGCGTCTACACTGGCCCCAGGTTCCCCTCTGGCCTCTATGACCACCTGGATGGCATGGGGAAGGGGCTTTCAGTGATCCCACCAGACCCTACTTTCAGTGGGTCTCCTTCTCCCCACTTCCCATCCTGGGCCCAGGGTGGCCTCCGTGCTGGCCCGGAAAGGTGTAGACCAGGGAGCGGGCTGAAGAAGCGCTGTTCAAACTGAGGTCTGCAGACTCCTTGCCCAGAGTGGTGCAGGGGTGTGCAAAGTGCAGATTCCTGGGCTCACCTCAGACCAGCGCATCTCAGGGGCGGTGCATGGGAAGGGGATGGAGGCTGGCATGGAGGCCTGTGGTGTGTGCGGGACGAAGGGGAGGGCAGGAGAGAGGAGCTTTGGGGAGAGCCCCGCTCTTACGGCCATAGCCAGGTTTCTCCAGGACTGCCGTGTGCACACCGGCATGTGGGGGTCTCCTGGCTCCCCTTGTGGGAGCGCGTGAAGAGGTAGGTGTTCGCTGGATGCCTTCTGCACACCAGCCCCGAACACATGCAGTTGCCCGGTGGGGCTGGTCGTCGAGGCCTCACCGGAAGCTGCAGACCAGGCTGCAGAGGCTGACCCAGCCTGCTCAGAGGGAACTGGGCGTATGGATCAGGCAGGTGGGAGCCCAGGTATGTTGGCCTTAGAAGAGGCACTGGAAACTCGCTCTGATGCAGCCTCTTCATGCGGTGGTGAGAGAACCTGGGCCGCAAAGCCGTAAGGCTAGCCGGGGACCGAGGGGACAGTAAGCACAGGGGCTGGGGGACGCAGGCCTCGATGCGCATGGACAGCACAGAGTGGTGGGTGGGAGAGGGGCTGATGTGATGGGAAGTCGGGGGCCGTCCCCCCCCCCCCCACTGAGCGCTAATCCCTTCATGCCACCCGGACAGGCGCTTTGGCACGAAATGCACGGCCTGCCAGCAGGGCATCCCCCCGACCCAGGTGGTGCGCAAGGCCCAGGACTTCGTGTACCACCTGCACTGCTTCGCCTGCATCATCTGTAACCGGCAGCTGGCCACCGGGGACGAGTTCTACCTCCTGGAGGACGGGCGGCTGGTGTGCAAAGAGGACTATGAGACGGCCAAGCAGAACGGTAAGCCGGGCCTGCTGCTGACCTCGGGCCGGGCCGAGCCCTCGGCCGCGTCCTGCCGGCTCCGAGCTGCCCTTCCCCCGGAGCCCTGCGCACACCCTGCCACTCTGGGAAGCTTCCACGGACCCCTGTGGGACGGTTCCCATCACCCCCCATCCCTTAGCCCTGGCTGGCCTTGCCACAGCCTCAGTGGGGTGACGGGGCCCGAGAGCGGGCCTGGCCCCCACATCAGTCGGCGGCTGAAGAACGGTCAGCACCTTGTGCTCTTCGTGGCGGTGGCTCCCGGCCTGGCAGGGGGCCTGGGACAGGGCGCTGTCTACCGTGGACACCGGGTTTTCAGCAGTCTTGTGTACTGGGGTGCACGCGAACCTTGGCGCTCCCTTACCTCAAAGGCTTCTGTCAGCGAGAGTCGGAGCGAGGCCTATGTCAGCTCATACTTCTGTTTCCCCCCTCCGACTGCAGGCTTGTCGAGGGCAGGGTCTCCCCTTTCCTTGAGAGATGAGGACCCCTCGTGTCTCCTGAAGTCCCTGAGGCAGGAGCCAGTCTTCACTCCGAGAGACTCCAGTCAGCCACAGAACTTTCCACCCACCCTGCCCTCCCCTGAGCCCCCTCAGCCTATTGAATGGGTTCTGCCATGTGGAGACCTCCACAAGGCCGACCCTGATGTCAGGGCCCCAGGGTGAGCTGCTCTGGCCTTCCAGGGCCATGCTCCCGAGCAGCCCAGGGCTTTTCCAGGACCCAGACAGGGCTGCGGCCCCGCAGGGAGGCCAAGCTCCCTCCGCTGGAGCCCCCGCTCCGGCTGCTCTCTCACAGCTGCGCCCCAACGTGCTGCGCCCTTCACCCTGGCTCCAGACTTGGCATTTGGCCAAACCCTTCCTGGGAATCTCAGACGCACAAACTCGCAAACATCAAGGTCATTTGCCTTGGACTAGAGTTTTTATCAACTCAGGGTGTTACTGCAAAAAGCAGCTCTCAACGGGGCTGGGCTTGATGGGGGAAAAAAAGCAAAAACACTTTCATGCATCTCCTTCTAGATCTTTCCTGGGCCCCCATGCCCATGCGTTACAGAGATCTGATCCATACGTGGAGAAATGAATTTGAGGGTTTTGTGGTGGCGAGGAGGCAGAGGTATACCGTCCGTTTTGGTGAGGCAGCTGGAGCCCAGCTTAGCTCTGGTGGGAGGGGAGCGGGACACACTGCAGGGGTGCCTGGGTCAGAGGCTCCCACCCTCCTCTCCCAAAACCCGCACAGTGCTGGCCTTTCGGAATGGACAGGCCTTCAAGTCCCCGTCCTCCTCTTCCCGGGGGCCACAGCAAGCCCATTCCCAGGCTCTTTGCCTTAACGTATTCATCTGCTCTGGTTCCTTAAAGCTCCCCCGATGCTGCTGCTTTGGAGTCAATTATGATGTCAGAGAAGATTAGGGCATCTTGTCGGGGATAAGCCATCAAAGCAGATGGGCTCAGAGATCCCAAGCTGCCTTTGGAACTCGGATGCCCTTCCCCAGAGATACTAAGAATGTGTGACCTCCCTCTGGGCCGGCGGCTGCTCTCATCCTCCGAGGCCTTGTTTAGACCCTGAGCACTCACGGTCTGGCACCCACCTCTGCTGGGGACGGTTCAAGAGGTGGGGGGAGACCAGCTGGGAGGCAGGAGTGACGGCAGAGCCAACACTTCCACCGGGGATTCTTTGTGTCGCACCAGACCTCAGGAGGACACGGGACTTGGCATCAGGGGCTGGTGGATATCTCTGTTCAGTCATTAACTTGGGGGCCCCCTGGCCAGCTGTGTAACTAGTTGAGCTTTGATTTCTCAGCTCCATATGGGGGGTGGGGAGTAGCACCTGCCACACAGGGCCCTTCCCTGAGGTTTGCATAGGAGGCGCCTGCGGAGAGGGAGGCTGAATGAGAGTGAGAGGCACAAGGAAGAGGAATGTCAACAGTGGGAGAAATCTGCTTTAGGATTTCAGGTAGCCGAAGGTCATACAGTTTAACTGACGCCTTCCTCCTGCCTCTGGCTGCCAATGGGGCAGAGGCCAGTCCATCCTGTGAAATCCGGGCAACCTGAGTGCAGCGGGGACCTTTGTCTGCTTTGGGACATTTGGTTCTTTGTATGTTTTAACTCCTCCTTGCTGATCTAAACCCTCTTTCAGGCTTACAGTTTCCTCCCCTTGGGCTACACAAAGGGCCTAATATCAGCTATTTGTACCTTAGTGTGAATGATTTCATTCATTTGTTACATCCCCCTGGATATTTGCATTTTCAATATAATGAGGTTGCATTTTATGCCAGGGACAAGTGCTAGGAGACCCTGCATAATTCAAAACCAACATATTTTAAGACTAATTTTCCCATAGGAATTAATGTAAAAAGTAGGAGGGGGGGGGGATGTATTCTGGAAGCACATAAATCCATAGCCGGTGAAGTGTATCTTTGCCTTAATGCTACTTTTTATTTTCTCAGCACTATCTCTAATACCTTGCAGAATGCTCTCTCCTAAATTAACAGCCGAGGATATCATGGTCTCGCTTGGCCTTCTTCATAGCGTTTTATCACATTTAACTTCCGTACCAAAGTTATTGATTTTTGGGTACATTTTTCAGCACGAGCCCTGCCACCACTACTTAATGAATACTTGGATGACATTGTTATAGGATATAAAAAAGATTTTAAATTATAATAACAGTGAATGTTAAAATAACAGCATAATAGTCCCCATAATCGCAAGAACAAAGTCCTGTGCACAGAGACAGCAGTTCTGAGCCCCTGGGCCACCAAACCAGGATGGCGGGTAGATCCCAATGGCCGCGGTGAAAACAGTTTCTAAAATCACTAGGCCGGCCTTTTTAAAAATTAGACAGTTCTTGAGGAATCACATTGTTTTGCTGGTTTCATTATTTCACATTTTAGATCCGAAGACCGTAGAGATGTATTCAAAGTGCCCTATTACATGTTGGCATCAAATGCTGTCCACTGTCATCTGTATAAATAGGGGCAGAAGATTTGGATTCCTTTCGATAGAATTTAAAGTAGAGAACTTTGGAGGTTTTCCTCAGTCTCTGCCGTGGTAGATCTGGAAGCCTTGTTCTTCGGCCGCAGGGCTCCCGAGAGGGAGCGGGTGGAGGGGACGGACTGTGATGGCTCTGCTGGAGCAGAAAACAGCCCAAGGGGAGACAACTGGGGACTTCGTCCTCCCTCGGCTGTGGACCTGACTGCCGTTTGGACTCGGGCCATGTGCCGCGCCCTCAGGGCAGGCGCTGGTGCCCTGGGCTTCAGAGCAGGGAGAGGACTCGCCCACGTCACTCCGTCGTTCAGCAAGAAGGCTGAACTCAGGTCTCCCGGCTGCAAGAAACACCTTCTGGAATTGTCGTGAGGGTTGTTTGCACATGAAGCTCTCAGATCATGCCAGGCACATAGTAGGTGCTTAGCAAATGTTGGCTGTTATTGGTCCTAAGAGAGGGTTTTCTTAAATGGAAAGGAAGGTAGGAATATAGCAGTGACATTTTAAAGGACCCAGAGGGGGAACCCAGAAGACCCAGAGAGCCAGGGACGCAGTGGCGGCCTATGGACTCGGGGTGCCCCGCAGAGAACGGTGGAGGTCTAGCGCTGGGAGGGGAGACGAGCCGTCTGCCCCGACTGTGTGCTCCCGGGTGCGTCCAGGTCTTTGCCTCTGACCGCCGGGAACTCCAGGCTTATCTGCTCAGAATCCACGGAAGACTGGGATCCGGCCGTGTGTTGTCCTGAACCCTCCTCAGACCAGTGGTTTTCAAAAAATACTGACTCTGGCCCGAGTAAGCAGCTCATTTTCCGCTCGCGTCAGGGAGCTCGAAGCAGGTCCTGTGGAGCCGCCTCATCCCTCGTCTTTCCCTCCCCGTGTCTGATCCACGCAACTGACTGCGCGTCCCACAGCGGGGTCTGACCCATGATGGGGGAATGCTGCTTAGATGACTAGTGAATGCGCTGGTCACCCCTTCTGAGCTCAGAGTGGCCCCCACAAAGGGATCTGGGAAGTGGGGGGCTCCTGAGGGCGGGAGGGGCAGAGGTGTCTCTGCCTTCCGTACCCCTTCCGTCTGGTGGGAGCCCCTGCGTGGCTGGGCTGGCGGGGCACGGAGCGGGGCGGGGACCGGAGCGAGGGACTGTTGTCCTCACTTTTCCGTGACATGGGAAGGCCCGTGGTGAGGAGTGGGCTCCGTGGGGGTCGTTCCCTATTCTTCCCCATGGCTCTGCCCACGGTGGGCGAGACTGCAGGAGGAGGGGGGAAGGGGATGAGCCCCAGATGCTTGGGGCAGGCAGAACCCGGTAAGGAGTGGTCTTCCCTGCAGACGACTCCGAGGCCGGAGCCAAGCGGCCCAGAACCACCATCACCGCAAAGCAGCTGGAGACGTTAAAGAGCGCCTACAAGAACTCCCCCAAGCCCGCCCGGCACGTGAGGGAGCAGCTGTCCTCCGAGACCGGCCTGGACATGAGGGTCGTTCAGGTGAGACATCGGGCCTCTGGTCGCCTCCACCGTCTGGGGGTCCCAGGCCTGAGCCCTCTCGCTGGGCAGGGGTGTGATCTGTGCCATCCACGCTGTGCAGGAGGGAGGCTCAGGGAGTGCCCTGGGAGCTGGGACCCGGGGACGGTTGTGGAAGCGGAGCCGGAGGCAGAGGGAGTAGCGGGCACATCACACTCCAGGCCCTGAGCTCGACCGACGCTTCAGTGCGTCTCCAGCGACCTGTCCTGGGGACCCTGGGGGCCTTGGGTTTGCGGTGGACACCCCCCGAGTGGGTCCCTTCTGCTCGTGTGGCAGGTTTGGTTTCAGAACCGAAGGGCCAAGGAGAAGCGCCTGAAGAAGGACGCGGGGCGGCACCGCTGGGGACAGTTCTACAAGAGCGTGAAGCGGAGCCGGGCCGGCGGCAAGCAGGAGAAGGAGAGCTCTGCCGAGGACTGTGGGGTCAGTGACAGTGAGCTGAGCTTCCGAGGTGAGCAGGGCAGCAGGCGCGAGGCCGAGGCCTTAGGAAAGGCCCCCGGGAATCAGTAGTTCTGGACAAGCAGGAGGGATCTTTTTCGAGGCCTGGACAACTGCCTCCTGAAGCCAGGCTCTTCCCGGCGACTTGCAGTGAAGGGGGCGGGCGGGTGTCAGTGGCCCTTTCAGACGGGACAAGGAGTAGGACACAAGAGAGCTCTGCTGCTGAAATGTGGAAGCTGAGTTCCCCAGGATCCTGGGCCCCAAGACCTCCCCTCCTTTCCTGCGGACTGGGGCTCTCTCGCTGGCCCGTGCAGCTGGGAACAGACAGCTGTGTCTCTGCCCCAGTCTTTGGCCCCTCTCCTGCATTCCCTTCCCTTTCGGGGGGACCCTGGCCTTCGTCCCATGATCCCCTGGAGCAGCCCCCGTCCTCGTCTCCTGGTGGCGGGGAGGACGTACTCAGGAGGCCCTTTGCCCTGGGAAAGCACCACAGTGAGCCCATGTGGGATGGGGACAGGTCTCACTTCTGAAATCCCTCCCCCACCGCTCACTCCGTCCTGGCCCCCGCACAGAAGCTTTGCCGCATGCGCTACGTTTAAGTTCGTGTGTCAGCAAAATGGCAAATCGCTGCATGTCTGGGATCCCAAGGTTGTTTGCAAACAGCCATAACTATTCTCATTTACTGAGTCCTCAGCGGTGGAAGGTCCTCTGTTGTGGGTGGATAGAAAGAGCAGGCAGTGGGTGGGTGGGGTGGGGGTGGCTCAGAAATCCGGTTGCCAGTTGTGGCTCTCTCAGATCGATTCGCTTTTCTTGAGCCTCAGTTTCCACATCTGTAAGTGGGGAGCAGCTACCTCCTTGCCCATCTCAGTGCTGTTGTGGGGTTTGATGAACACAGCCGACTGTGGATGTGTTTGGGTGAAGTTCAGCATAGTGGTACACTTGGAAGTCATGACTGTCCCCACAGGGAGCCTGTGGCACCCACAGAGGGTCGTATGGGATGACAGGTATAGGCAAAAGGCCAGATAATGGCCATTTTCCAGTGGAGCCGAGCCTTCACCATTCTGCCCCCCTTTAAAGAGCATGAGCTCTTTCCCCCTTTCCATTTTCTGGGTGGAGTTGGCGGGTAGGGGGGCAGGGGTGGGCAGACCTGGGGCAGGTTGTAGAAGGAATGGGTGTCGACGTCTCGTCTGGGGAGGCTTGATAGGAGCTGATGCATGGGCCCAGGGTGGGAATAGAGAAGGAAGTTCGTGGGGCAGAGGATGGAACCAGCTGGGGGCCAGAGCACGGTGCCCTGAAAGGACTGTTGCTTACTCGGGAGGTCTGCCCTCTGGGGTCCTGGGAAGGGTTCAAGAGCCTGTGCTTCCCTTCCCATTGTGTTGGTGGAATTAGGAAAGCCATTTAGTCTGATCCGAGCTGCCAGAATCAACGTCTGGAACATGCGGGATCGTTGCGTCTTGCTTTGTAGCTCTTTTCTGCTGGGCGCAGGTGGGACCCCAGGTCGACATGTCATGGACCTCTCCGGGTAACTACAGAACTCTTCTTTCTTAAGACTAAAACCGCTCGCCTCTGTTGGAGAGATGCATTCTTCCGGGTAGCACAGGTTCTGTTAGAAGCCCTTAATGAAATTCTTCAAGAAACAAGAATGCCCATTTGCCTTAATCAAGTCAATACTTTGTCCCCAGTGAAGAGCGTATTCGAGAGAGAGAGAGAGAGAGAGAGAGAGAGAGAGAGAGAAACCGAGTCCTTCGATACTGAACCGCTTTTCTGGGTAGACCAGAAGGATTTTGTGTCCATGCCCAAGAGTGGCCCTCAGCTACCCGCCCTCATGGGCCTTCTTTCCCAACCAAAGAAACCAAGAAGTTTTCCCAGCCTGAAAGCTCTTAGATGAAATCCTGTCAGCACGTAGTTTTCCATTTGTAGAAGGAAGGGGTGTTGACGGATGACCCCACAAAGTTCAGGCATTCATATGCTTTAGTGTAGCTTAGTCCGTGAGCCACATGGGACCAGCGAACGCACCAGACACTTGTCCAGACCCCTGGGACCTGCCGGCAGTGTCTGCAGGTGTTTCTTCCGTGGGTCCGTCTTGGGCTGCCAAGTGGACGGTGGTGGCGTCTGACGCGAGCCTGGCAGTGAGGCAGCGGCCTCCCTCGGGCGCCTTCCTTGGTCACGTGTATTCCTAGGTTGTGAAGAACAGGGACCACCGGAGTCCTGGCGGCTGACAATAAATCTCCGTTCTTTTGTCCACAGAGGATCAAATTCTCTCAGAACTTGGCCACACCAATAGGATTTATGGCAACGTGGGGGACGTTACAGGCGGACAGTTAATGAATGGGAGCTTCTCCATGGACGGGACAGGACAATCCTATCAGGACTTGAGGGACGGGAGCCCCTATGGAGCCCCCCAGTCTCCCTCCTCCGTATCGTCCCTGCCGTCTCACGCTCCTTTGCTCCATGGGCTGGATTACATGGTGGACAGTAATTTGGGCATCATTGCGCATGCGGGGCAGGGAGTGAGCCAGACGCGGAGAGCCATGGCTGGGGGACCCACCTCTGACATCTCCACAGGAAGCAGTGTAGGCTATCCCGACTTCCCCACGAGCCCAGCCTCTTGGCTCGATGAAATGGATCATCCTCCTTTTTAAACATCTCTCCTCCCCACCCTACCCGTCCTGGCCTGAGAGAATGTCTTCAAGGATCAAAAGAGACTTGCTTTTTCAGGATCAAAAGCGCGCCACTGTGAATTTCCATTATTTTCAATGGAAGTCCTCCGCTGATCCCTGGGCGGGCGAGAGGCCAGACCACGCGAGGGCCCTGTTATCCTGGGGGGGTGGTCGTGGGAAGGCAGCCTCCTCTCAGAACACGGCCCAGGGGCGCAGAGCCTAGAGCGCTAGGGTGCTGCTTGGTGGCTTCCTACCCCCGCCCTGCTTACAGGCTTTGGCTGCTCGGTGCTTGGTAGCACGAGGTGACCGTCAGGCCACCTTGGCCTTTGGGAATTCTGCTCCGACTGGTGTCTTATGAGATGCTTCCCGAACCACTGCTCTCACCAGAACTGAGATCCCTGAGGTAGAGGCATCATGGCCCTTGAGTATAATAAAAGTGATTTCTGGACCACCTTATTGAACTCTAATTTTGAAAATAAAAAGTCACTTATTAAAGGTCAGTGAAAACTCTGATGGCCACCATTTGATATTGAAAACGTCCCCTTCTTCTTCTTCTTCTTTTTTTCCTATGAAAAATATGATTTCTTTCCTGCCCAGAAGTACAAGCCAGACAATATTTGTCCATTTTGGTCTTTAAGAAATCCCCTCCTTATCACTGAACCCCGATGGCAAGAAGTGGTTTTCCTTGCAGGTGACTCAGGCTGGAGCTGAGTGGCCCTGGACCATCACAGCGACTGCCCGACGAGTCCCCTCGGTGCACACCGTGCCTTTTTAATTTGCTCGTATCATTTATTCCACAACGCAGGCTGTGGGTTACACAGTGGTTAAAGCTAGAATACGGAAAGAACAGATCGACAATCAGTGCAAACGTGCAGGCGCATTTGGATTCTAAACGTGCAGGCCGCTTAGCCACGTCAGCAGACAAGCCTCCCAGAGCTCCCCATCCCGCAGGCTGGACCGGCCTGAGTCTGTTCGGCAGGAGGTGGTGCAGACGAGCTGGCCAGCCCACCCCAGCCCTTGAGAAATGAGAGCTTTCTCTGGGGTAGCTGACTCAATTGGACAGTGTTGGTGTCTACCAAGAACTAGTAACGTGTTTTTGGCCCATCTTGGTGGAGATGATCACTAGGGAACAGCCCTAAGATCGCCTGAAGGGTTCCAGGTGGTTCTCGGGCTGCATTTCTCTGGGCTGCTGCCGCAAGTCACCCCTCACATCTGTCCGTCAGGGAGTTCTGCAGCGCACAGCACGGGGAGGGAGCTAGGTAGCAGTCCGGTCCCCTTGGGAAACTTCTGGCCTCCATCTTTTTAAACAAGAGAGTAGGAAGAGGTAAGCAGGCATTGCCTCGCTTTCACATGAAGCGACGGGCCAGGAGCGTAAGGATGCTGGCCCCTTCTGTGAGTGCTTCGTCGCACTTTGAGGTCCCCGGGATTCAGGCACGTGGTGGCAGGCTAAAGGAAGGCCTAAAATACCACTTTGGCTGCTGCATCTGCTACAGGCACCTTCCCACGACTAAAATGAGGTCAGTCAGGCTTTGAAATGCGTAGTCAGTGAATTCCTGGGATCAGCCTTCTGGCCACCTTGGCTCTCATCAGTTGGGATCGTCCCCTTACTTTCTGGTGTGTTGCAACTGCTGTGACTTTTGCCTGGAGAATCTGCAAGCCTAGACTTCTTCAGGCTCCCGATGTAGGGGTGGGGCTGGGTCACACCGAGCCAGGTTGCTCCTGGCGATTCCACAGTAGTGGGAACGCGGAGAGCGGGAACGGGGACATGCACGGAAGACGGTTAGCTGTGTGAAGGGAAGGAAGACACAGCTGTCCCTTGGAGGACAGCTTCTTCCAGCCAGTGTCTGCAGGCTGCTCACGGGACGCAGGACAGAGACGGTGTTGGGCTGTGGACCAGCGACCCACTGTCCCACCCTCGCCAGCGTCTCGGCCTGACTGGCCCAGGGACTCCCAGGACTTCAGAGCCACTTCCCGTGTTGGGCGCGTACAGCGCAGGGAGGGCGCGCTCTCTGGAGAGACAGGCGCCCTCTGTGTGTGTCGCTGGTTTTTTAAGATCAACTGAAGTTGATCTGTTTTGGGTTTTGTAAGTGACTTCCTCATGCTCATTCCCGATTCGGTGGCGGGAGAAGGGTTCCTGGTTCCCCCCAGGAACATAACGTCTCCTGCACTCAGACGGCAGCACCGTCGAAGGCAGTAGCGGCCTCTTGGGTTTGGGGGTGGGGGTCGGCTGGCTTGAAGAGCCCTTTTGAGAGCACCAGCCAGAAAGCCGGGGAGACTGCATGAAGTTCCCTACAGCCCCCTCCCTGGAAAGCGGCAGCATTGGTGCCTCACTTAGAAGTACAGCCCCCAGAGGCCTCCGATTTGAGGTGTGTCTCCTCACACAGGAGGCTGGCACGTGCCTGGGCCAGGGCCCCACGGAGCCACCGCAAGCCAAGACGATTCCTTGGCTCCTCCATGGCTTATCGCCTTGACATTCTCTTAAAGGAACTCACCTAGCGCTCACTGTGCTCATAGGCTAATACCCTAGTAACCCTCTATTACCGAGGGTAAGTGCTACATGGGAGCAGTTTCCTCCTTGCTAAAACGATATGGATGAATTTTTCAAATGAAACGAGAACTTCTACAGGCATTTACAATATTTGGATCTGTTTTTGGCTCCAAGAGGGCAATGAGCTAGCGACCGTCATCTGGCTGGTAGACCTTAGGGTAGGTGGCTTCGGAATCCCGGAGCCAATTAAAGTCAGAAAGAAAAACAAACTCCCCACCTCTCCAGTTTCCAGGGATAACTGGTATGAGCAAAAACGGGGCCCAAGTAGCTATGGAAGAATCTACATTTGCGGAGATGTTTAAGAAAAGCGTAGAGGAAACCCCAAATCCAAGCGCTAAGCCGGCCCTCTGGGTAAATCACGCTGCCGGGGAGCCTGGCTCCTTGCAGGGACTTGCTGGGCAAACTGAAGGCCGGCTCCGCTCCACCTTTGTCCTTCCTCTTTCCTGCCCCAGCTGGTAGTCAGGACTGTAATGGCGAATGAAAATCAGCGACCGTACTGATCACGTTACTCCTGCGAACCAGTAAACACCAGGGAAAGAGAACAAGACCCAACACAAGCATTTTGGAGTGTCTTTAAAAGTTGGTCTTTTGTTTCTGGTTTTGTCTTTTTTTTTTTTTTTTTTTTGTTTTTTTTTTTGGGGCGTGAAACATGAAAACTAGTAAGATCACTGGGGCCATTAGATCTTCATCCTGAAGCTCACGTTGCAGAAAGTGTAGCTAGAACAAAGGACATTAACGTCTCTGAAGCTCAAGCTGGTTATTTTGAGATAACTGCCTCCCTGCAGGACGGGCGGTAAGGCCTCAGCCGAGCAGAAGTGCCCACTGACGGTGCACGTCTGGCCCCCCAGGCTCCTGCGTGACCCCTCCCACGCACCCCGACTGACATCTCTGTTATATCTGCGGAAATAATGACCACACCTCCTCAGCCAGCAGCAGCTGGAAGGCCTGAGGAGGCTCATTTTTAAACACTGCACTTTAAAAATTGGAAACCGTGACATGAAGAAAAATTCAATTAAGCGGAAATGAGTTTTGTTTTATTGGCTGCTGCTGACGGGCTCTGGGCATGCTGAAAGCTAAATAAAAAAGCACATCACTGGCTCTCTCTTTCTTGGATTGGTCAGTTGGCCCTTTTTGCAGTAGTTGCTCTAACTGCTCTAACACGATGACTGGAGCCAAAAAAAGAGAGCGTGGCAAAGCCATCCCATCCACACACTGCTTGGTAGGACCCCACGGAAAGCACAGTTTCATGCTGCTAGCTCTGGTGAGGAGGCAGCTGCAGGTCTGGGAGGTGTGCCAAGCATTCCTTTCCTTAGGGAGGCAGAGCACAGGTGGACAGGGGAGGACACCCCCGCTCTCGTCTGCGGCCCACCTAGAGACCAGAATCATGTGTATGTCCCCACTCGAGGACTGTGTGCAGCCAAACGTGTGGGTTCAGGGCTGCAGGGACCCAGAAGCTGCTCTGAACTTGCATTCAGACCTCAAAGCCCCAGATCCCCTAAGCTCTGGATTGTGGCCCTCACCCTTGGCAGTGTAAATTTTGTACAGTTAAAAAGAAATGAAGTCTCATTTCCTGGGGAAAAAAAAACAAAACAAAACAAAAAAGAACAAAAAAAGGACCCACCCATCCTTATTTATTGCCGTGTGACTCTGGAACACAGAAGCTGGTGCGTTTGTTTGTATACGCCTCCTGTGTGTTGGCATGAGATGTGTATGGTAAAACTATGTCAAATAAATATGGACATTCTTTAGAAGCGGATGTGTCTTGCTTTTCATTTTGGTTCTCTGGATGTTTTTTCTCTTGATATAATTAGGACAAAAAGCCAAGCTGACATGGGGTCCTTTCACCACTGGAAAGAGACCCAAAATACAACTCTGAATGCCAGAACGACTAACAGCCATGAATACCAGAAGTGCCCAGTAAGGGTTCGATTAGAGGAAGTGCTCTGGCTTTGCTGACAGCAATTTTCTGGATTCCAATTCTCTGCTTCTAAACTTAGGGAATGGGCAGAGAAAACCCATTGGCCACATAATGTTAGTTAATGTTTGTCCTGGTGCATTTTTTAAAAAGTCGTTCCCACTTCAACATTTTCTCCCCAGGGAAAGAATGTGCAAACATCTGTGGTTGGGCGAGAGGTGGACAGAAGGATAGAAACACTCATCAGAGTCATCCGGGCTCCTCGATGAGCTCTTCTAGAAGAATCTTCCGGTTTCTCCTCTGCCAGAGGCTTTATTAGTGTGCAGGACCTGAAGGTTGGCTGGAATGGAAAAAGCAACACAGCTTCTTTCATAAAAAAGAAAAAGAAAGAAAAAAAATTGAAGTCCTCCTATTTCTTTAGAGCTGGGTTTCCATCTAGGAAGAACTAGTGCTTTTCCCATTAGTGATGAGTTTTATTTGAAGAGAAGATCCCAAACAGGTGCACTGCCCACATGGCGGCTACTAGACACACGTGGCTGTTTACACTTCAACTGGTTACTACTCAGTAAAACCGCAAGTTCCGTTCCTCACGCCTGCTCTGTTTCGAGTGCTCCGCAGCTACGTGTGGCGAGTCGCTACCGTTACTCGGACACACAGACACAGAACACGTCAGTCCCCGCAGAGGGTTGTACGGACGGTGCTGCTGGGGTGTGCTGAGGCTGGGCAGACCAAACGCATTCGTCATGTTAGCCCCTGGCTCTCCTGGAGCGCATGGTGACCTATTTGGAGACTCCTTAGACAGTGGTAGTGCCGGCTTCTCTGTCATCCTATTGTGTGAGCAGCACTGCCCACAAGAACAACTTGCCTGGGTACAAGGGAAGGGGGCAGGGCTCTGGACTCCCGAGTCCTCAGTCCCATTCTGCTGCCAGCTCGTCCCGACTCTACGCAGCTCCTGGGTGCGTGCTGTGCCCTACGGTCTGTAGTCTGTGCCGTCACACAGGAATGACACCGCAGCGACATCCAGCGAGATTCTTGGGGGGCTTGAAAGTCTTTTAGTGAAGACCCAAATCTCTGCTATCAGGAGAGGGAATTAGGGTAAATACTTCGTAAGGCCGAGAAAGGCGGCCAGGGTGGGTGACGATGAGAGCGTCACGTGGCAGTGGGGGTGCTGGCGGGGGACCGGGAGGTGCTGGACGCGAGGACGGTTTCCTTCACTAGCCCAGTCCCTTGCGTGGTTGCGAGGGAGAGTCACGAAGCGGCTACGAAGGGCTCTGCTGCTCCTCAATTTAATTACTCATCTGAGTATCCCTGGGGCACTACTGAACTTTGCCTTCGGGACGGTGGCAATCCTTTTGAGTATATCAGGCTGACAGTCACTAGACCGTTTCCACTTTGTACTCTACACACACAGCTGCCGGGACAATGCCAGTCTAGTAACTTTTGGAATTATGAAATGTGTTCTCAGCTCACAAAGGAAGCAGAGGGGATCTGACTTTTTTTTTTTTTTGGTGGTCACTAGAAACCAGCCCCTGAGCAGCGTGATTTTCTGACAGTGGCTTTTCAAAAAGACGGCTGGTTAAAGAAGAATATAGGAAAGAAATCACTGGCCAGAATAAAATAAGACACAAACCCAGGATGAATGAAGGCTCAACACTCAGTATTTTCACAGCTTTTCTCTCTTTCTCCTTGGGCGTAGGATTCAACTCAGCCAAAACAGAACAGGCTAATAAGAGACCAAAGGCTAATCACTGTGTTGTAAACTTAACTGATTGCCAAACTAGAAGAAAACCACGAGAGGTGGTCCTTCACGTGTCTGGATGTATTTCCTTAGATTTGATATTTGAGGCATCGTTTCAAAATCGTCCTTTACAGTCTAAAAGGAAAATTGTTGCATTCCCTAGAAGAATGACACTTCAGTTTTATCATTTGGCACCTCCTGGTGCTTTCTTCCTAACGGCCTCTGCCCGCTGCGCAGGGGGCTGTGAGCGAAGGGCTTGCGCGGGCTGCTTGCTCGGCTGTGTGCACGGTTGCTGCCTTGGGGAAGTAGGCAGTGGCCACTGCTGCTGCAGAAAAAAACCCCAGTGTTTCTAAAAGGGGCCAAGTCAGTAGGAAAAGGAACTCTTTTAAAAATTATATTTCTGAAAGGAGTAATAAAAATAAGCCGCCCAAAATGTTGAATAAAAATCTAGACGATCCACTCCTGCCCTAGGACAGGGGGTTAACATCTTTTTAGAGACGGTGGGTGGGGCTTTTGCATGGAACACACGTGCCTGGATGACTTCTGCATTCATTTTCTTCTCTCACTTTTGTCCAATGGGATTTCAGGATCTTCCTTTAGAACCCTTTCCTTTGGCGATCTTTCCTTTGGCCATCTCCCTCAGTGAGTGCAACAGTGGACTCTGGTATGCTGTTAACTGGTATGTTGTTCGGAGAGTAAATGAATAAGGCACAGGACACCCCTGAAGGATACACGTTCCTCCTTTCCTGAAGGGCTGTGGTGGGGGGGCTCCCCGGAGAAAAAGGTGCCCACAAGCCTTGTTGGTTCTTCAGGCTGCTCAGCACCCACTGAACTGGCCGGGATTTTCAAGACTGATACACAGGCTGGGCTGTCTCCAGAGCCGGGAAAGTTCTGTTTTTGTTTTTAGGGTTTGTCTTTCTCTCACTTCCCTGCCAACCCTAGACCAGGATCTACGGTTTGTTGGGAGGGGTTTGGGGATTTTGGAAAGGCTGGGAATTACTTCCTGAAAGATAAAATACAGACCCAAAAAAGTGGTCTTGGCACACACTTAGAACTGGAAATATGCAGGTTTTTTTTTTTTTTTTAAGGTCATTAAAATGGTAAATAGGTTTCAACAGATGGCTTCCACATAGCAATGGAAAACCCAGGCAAGGACTTCAGGGTTAAATCTCATATTTTAGTCACCTGGGACCAGCTTATTATTCTAGAAAACCAAACATCTATAAAGTTGACAGCTAAAGTGGACCCCTTGAAGGCTGGCTGCTGGCCTGCCAGCTCAGGGGCGGCTGCTGCAGATAGCGACCTAGGGAATTGAAAGTCACTTTTTCGACACCTGTCGACGGCGTGGCTTAGACTCACCCAGGCTAGAGGGCTGTGATAACCAGGAACCTATATTACTGATGCGCCAGGACTTTTATACTCAGTATGTGTGCTGGCTTTAGTATTTTTTTAGACTCATTTTAACATTTAATGCTTCTCAATTAAAGTGATTTCCTGGAGTGGATGCCAAGCTCCGTTTAGAACGCGCATTAACCACTTTCTGCATCGGTAGTTAAAGGCACTGAGGGATTTAAACAGCAATCCACAAGTCTGCTCAGTTAAGGTTTGGCGGAATAAAGCAGATTATAAACAATAATATATGTCTTTCTCTTCTTTTTTTGGAAGGGTTCCAAACTCACAAGCGGAGCTAAAGTGCCATAAACATATCCAGGACTGAGCTCCGCGCTCTACAAATGAGCTCCGTGAAAGCCACGGGCAGGGGTGCTGCTACTCTCTGTCCTGTGTGTGCGCCTATGCGCGTACTTTAAGAGAGCTTTTTATTACACAAAGTGTCCATCAACCGAACTCACTTTCTAAATATGAAAATGGAAGCCGGGATTGCTACACAAGTGAGGGGAAAAATAAATCCTGGCTGCGGGGCGGAGGATGACATTGTTGTCGCTGCCTCGGGCAGCCCCGTGGGACGCAGTGCTCCAGTCCCAGTGCTCTCACAGAGCCCCGGAGGAAGCCACTGCAGGAGAGTTCCAGGCTCCACAGGGCATATGCCCACCCACACAGAGGGCACTGAGTTCCACCACGAGGCAAATGAACGGGTGAGGGGCAGCTCTTGGGATGTTTCCCATCTGGTTTTCAACCTCACAGCTCTATCGCAAACTCATGTTCTTTCCTTCTAAGGCCATGTAGGAAGAATATCAGAAAGGAAGTTTCTGTCTTGAGTATAAACTGGCACGTACCTTATAAATAGCCCGATCTAGTTTTGGGGGCCTGGAGGGCCCTATTGCTGGAGGAAGGGACACACCTTTGGAAGTGACTTCAGTACGTGAATCCCCAAGGAACAGACAGTAAAAAATGTTAAGATAATGACATTTATAATTGTGCCAAGAAAAGTGATATAACAAAACACAGGAAAGAAAGTTTCGAAGAATTTATATATAAAAGTAAAAATAGTAAGAAATAAAGAGCCACAAATTCCCAATTACTACCGGTGAACAGACCGTTATGTTCTGCTTCCAGGGAGGAGCACGACAATATTTCAAGGGTAAGGGAATGAAATGAGCTTAGCTAGCTTTTCCCGTTCAGTCCTCTAGTGTACAGCCTACTAATGCGTATTGGAAAAACTGGTCACACTTGGTGCATAAGCAACATCAGGTGATGAGAACAAGGAAGCTGATTACTATTATCAGCCCGATAACCACTGTGCTTTGATCCAAAATCTCCCCGATGAAGGAGCTGCGAAAGGATACTAAAATAACTGAAAATGCTTATGGTTAAGCTCCAATAAGGATCGTAATTTTCAAGTCACGTGATTACAACAGACTGCACTGAATGCTTTTTATGTCATAAGGACAAACTCCGATGTGTAGCTACAAGATTCACGAAGAGGCTGCATTGTTAATGTACCTGTGAGTATGGCTGTTTGTTTCCACAGTGGTTTATCCTGATAACGTGGTACAGGGAAAACTTTTTGGCCTGGTATCACAGAGTTTGGACAATTACCCTGATTCTGGGGGAAAAAAAAATCACGTAGATTGAAGTGCTTTACCTATAAAAAGATGAACATTCTTACTATTTCTACTTACAGAACCTCAGATGATTTCCCTAACAGTTCTGAGTTTCAGTTCCCTCATTTGCAAAACAGAGAAAATGCCAATTATTTCTACTTTTACAATTATCCTGAGGTTAAGATGCTTGTGCAGAATCTTGTACAAAAGTTGTAATTACTGTTCTGTCCTAGAAGTTAAGAAGTATTGATTGTAAGACACAGTTTACGTATCCCTAACCAAAAAAAAGTGTGCCTTAGAAAGGATCAAATACAGTGTGCTAACAACTATTAAAGCATTTCATCCAAAAATACCTTAGGATTTGGGATTTGAGATTCACTCACAAATATTTAAACTCAGTATGTTTATTGCTAAATTGTGGCTGGTGGATTACATACCTATTCTGTGATAAATATTTATTTATGAAGGGGGTTTTGGGGATACTTGAAGCTTGATGAAAACTTTCATGTTTCAATGTTAAATGTTAAATAAACATTGGAAAGTCTTCATGTTCAGCTGAAGCAGCTATTAGCCTGGGCACTAACCCCTTCTGCCACCCGAGCTCAGCTCTCCTGTCACCATGTTCCTTGCTCATTAATCCCCAGAGACGCTGCACTGTACATAGAGTAATAATCCGCAGCCAAGCAGTTAGCTAAGCAGGAAGCTAAGAAGTACCTACTTCATAGAAAGGTTCATTTGATTATAGCAACCTTATAGCTGGAAAATGCTGAAACATTAAAAAAATATATATAATAGGTACAATTCTAGGTATTATATTTTGGTTGTTATCCTTCTACCTCATAAGCCTAAGAGAAAACAAGATATGGCCAATTGGCTGACTCCTTATATCTTTATTTGAGGAGGTTTAAAAGATTTAGTTTTCCTGGGGTGCCTGGGTGGCTCAGTCATTAAGCGTCTGCCTTGGGCTCAGACGCCCAGGCCCGGGATTCAGCCCCGCACTGGGCTGCCTGCTGAACAAGGAGCCTGCTTCTCCCTCCCCCGGTTCTTCTGCTTGTATTCCCTTTCTCACTGTGTCTCTATCAAATAAATAAATAAAAATCTTTTAAAAAAGCTTAGTTTTTCCTAAGTAATTTATGAGTTTCTATGAGACTTTTCAAGATACCTCACGCAGTATCTTGAGATAACTTCAGGTAATTCTAAATATCCATGATAACTGGAAAAGGGAATGACAGTGGCCTAGAACAGTGTCTGTCGTTCAGCGGTCTCTCAAAAAAAAAAAAAAAAATCTATGGATTGAATGGAGGAAGAGCTTTCAAACTTTACACGAGTTTTGTGGTCTAACAGACAGTAGACTTGGTCCTAAGTGTGGCTCTACTGCTCTTCTGTGATCTTGGGCAATTTAAGTAACCTGCTTGTATCTTCAATTCACCCTTATTTAAACAGCCTAAATAAACACCTGTGCTACCTACCTGACAGGATTACTAGGGAGGGATGACAGATTAAATAACATTCGTGAAGCCTCTGAAACTCAAAAACACTGATTGCATGTGAAAAGACATCACTAGTCACACAGACTTGAACACGTGTGGGCTCATTTCTGTCCTGCAGCAAAATCAAAGAGGTCAGAGTCCAGCTTTTTGGCCACTGTCTCTTTAAAAATTTTGCCACGTGGTGATCAGTGATAAAACTGCTGGATACCAAAGACTTGGTCAGTGGCTCAAAACAAACAAACAAACAAAAAAAAAACAACAACAACAAACAAAAAAACCCAAAAAACAAAAACAAAAAACAACAATAAAAAAAAAAGCTTTTCTTCTCATTCTTTCAGATAGGCATGGTTGGTAGGAGCACTTAGAACTATGAAAACAGGGTCAATCAACAAAAGATTTCTCATTCTTGAGATACTGTAGCAAGTAGTCAGGAAAAAGGCTCTCAGGGGGATCCACAGACCCACGGGGAGTCCACAGACGGGCTTCAGATCTGTCAACGTTTCAAAATTCCACACACAACACTATATTGTAGGGAACAGGTTCATAGTTTTTCAAAGTGTTCTGGAATTCCCCAAGAGTGAAAAACACTGATTTTGTAGACTCAAGCAAGCGTTCTGAAAGATACCAATGATTCAAGTGTTTTTGTCTCCTCTTTAAGGATTATTTACATGATTCTCTTTTTATTCCTCATTTTTCACTAGCATGTACCTACTGTGAAACGGGGGCCTGGGTGGCTCAGTCTTTAAGCGTCTGCTTTTGGCTTGGGTCATGATCCCAGGGTCCTGGGACGGAGTCCTGCTTGGGGCTCCTTGCTCAGCAGGGAGCCTGCTTCTCCCTCTGCCTGCTCTGCCTGCGGCTCACCCTGCTTGTGCTCTCTCTCTGACAAATAAATAAATAAAATCTTAAAAACAAACAAACAAACAAACTACTGTGAAAGCAATCAGGCCTCTTACATTAGTTGGTGGAGACCAAAGTGAATGACGGTCATGAATAAAAAATAAAGAAAGAGTCGCTAGTGTTGTTCTGATCACAGTATCTTTGGAAAAGAAGAAAAAAAGCAACAAATTTCCTTTTGCAGTTTTTAGGGACATAGGAAAATGGGACTAGGTTAAGTTTTTATGAGTAGACGTACATCTACAGAGGTGGCCTGAAGATAGGAAGAATTATCTTCTTGAGGACTGAGAGTGAGGTAAGAGTAGAAAGGCAATCTATAAACAGTCTAGAAAATTCCAGTGCAAAGTAGCAAAATGAAACCACTCCTAACTCAGACAAATGTCTTTAGTTATCCCACTGCTTTACGACCTCTCCTCCAGCTGAACTAGTTTCCAGCTTGAGAACACAGTGGAGACTCTATTCTTAAAATACCATGGATGATAAAAATAACAAATCAAAGAGTTTCAACAATGGGTCAAGTAAATCGAGTTCCAATCCCTGTAAATTTTAGGGAAAAATAAGCAACAATTATTTTGAAATACCTGCTGTGTCATGACTAGAAACGAACCTCCAGGAAAAGGTTTTCTATGCTATTTTAAATTACTAATGGGCTTGAACATTACTAATCTGTCTAGGAAAAAAAAAAGTTATGCGTAGCAGAACCAAAGTTATGCTAAATTAAATTATGTCCTGCCTTTATCCTGCTGAACGGTATGAAGAGATGGGTTGCCATGTTATCTGGGAGGATGGCTGCTTTCTGCTCCGGTAAATTTGTGTTCTTTGCTTGGTGGGAATTATTGCAGCTTTTGCCAATGGAACACATGATCTGGCTGATGTGTGATGCACTACATAGTAACCCAATAATTTAAGGGGAATGAAAACAAACCAAGATCCAGGTTTCTGACATTTCTGCATGAAATCTTCCCCTCAAGCCACAGGGAGATGAACCACACATTGTCACGACAAGAATAGAGAATTGGGCATACGATTCTAGAATGCACCTGAAAATGTAAAGCTGATGACTGATTTTAGTGACAGCTTTGAATGTAAATTTGAAATCCTCAAAATAAAATTAATAAAAAACAAGCTATATTCTTTGCGTAAAAACATTCTGCATCGTTTCTGATGTGCGGAAACAGGTTACAAAAAACTTGTCTCAGAAATTTTAGGGTCGGGGCGCCTGGGTGGCTCAGTTAGGTGAGTGTCTGACTCTTGATTTTGATTCAGGTCATGATCTCAGGGTCACGGGATCAAGCCCTGAGTTGGGCTCTGCACTCAGCGGGGGGTCTGCTTGAGATTCTTTCTCCCTCTGTCCCTCCCTCTGCCCCTGCCCTTCTGCACTCTTTCGTTCTCTTTCTACAATAAATAAGATTTTTTTTTTTTAAAGATTTTATTTATTATTTGACAGACAGAGACACAGCAAGAGAGGGAACACAAGCAGGGAGAATGGGAGAGGGAGAAGCAGGCTTCCAGCCGGGCAGGGAGCTTGATTTGGGGCTTCATCCCAGGACCCTGGAGTCATGACCTGAGCCAAAGGCACAGACACTTAACGAATGAGCCACCCAGGCGCCCCTAAAATAATCTTTAAAAAAAAATTAAGGTCGGGCGCCTGGGTGGCTCAGTGGGTTAAAGCCTCTGCCTTTGGCTAGGGTCATGATCCCGGGGTTCTGGGATCGAGCCCCGCATCGGGCTCTCTGCTCAGTGGAGAGCCTGCTTCCCTCTCTCTCTCTCTGCCTCTCTGCCTACTTGTGATCTCTCTGTCAAATAAATAAATAAAATCTTAAAAAAAAAAATTAAGATCAAGTTACAAAAGAGAAATGAGAAAAGAAGCTCCTTGATAGCTTCCTGCTTAGATAACTACTCTGTAAATCTGAAATGACTTTTTGATTTGTTAATATCCTAAAAATGCACAAAGCACTATTCATGAAAGCTGTATGCAACATCTTGGTCACTTTTACTGTAACTAATGAATAGTGTTTGTTAAAACACAACTAATGGGGAACATGAGAGTTTTGCTTCATAGCAGGTTGCAATGTGGCTGAGATTATGGGAAAAGAACAGATAGATAATGAATAGAAAGTTCTACCAGAATCACAGTAATGTTTCAGTATGTACTAACGTGCACATCACTTCCACAGATAATTAAGAAACCATTTAAAGAATGAATAGTCTTGGTGAATGGTTTTGGTTTACATCTCGGAAAATAAGAACTCACCTTAGAAAAATCACAAAATAAGCAGCATTCATGTGCCTCATTTCTGCTCTGAAGGGGCTTGTTCCAGGACAGTTTAGGTGGAGCTATGAGGACTGTGTCCACCGTCCAGGGCTCCACTAAGCAGGTTTATGACTTCTCTTAATATTGACACATTGGAAAAATTATCTTTAAACAGTCCTCTTTGCATCTGAATCATCTTACTTCATTTCTCTTCCTGCGACAACTATCTACTTTCCTTATACAACGAGAGATGTCAAGGAATTTCCCAGATGGAGTTCTTGAGGGTTAAAGGGGAAAACCCAGAGAGGGAGCCAGTTTCAACAGTGGCATATTTTGTTTATTCTTTAAAGAAACACTGTGGTGTACTTGTCTGTATTTTTAATTAAAATAAATAAATAAATAAATAAATAAATAAATAAAAGCTCTCCTGGTATCCAGAAATAACTACAATCACAGCTAAGCATTAGGGCATTATGGGCTGTTTAACATTTCAAACAGGCCTCACAGTTTGGGTCTGAGCCCATTTCCGGAGGCTACTGCTGAAGGCCATGGGGGGCGGAGGGGGGACATTAGAGCCAATTAAAAGGGTGCTAGGGAAACCCCTCCCCATTTGATGAAGGTGAGTTTAAGGAACCTTGACCTAAACAGTGAAGTCTCTGGAATCTGTGCTTTGATCCTGAAGTGAGGGTGTTCAATCTTATTCTCAAATGCCCAAGATTTTGAGGTTTTCAGTAAATCTGGTTAACCTTCTGATTTCTAGACCCCTTTTAGGTAAAAATTCTACCCTTTTTTGCTTGCTTTTTCTTAACACCCCTTTCTTCTCTATCTTCTCAATTCCATCTGCCAAAAAGAGGAGACAGTTACCTCTTCAGAGCAGCCGTGAAAATGCCACAGAAGCATTTGCTCTCTACCACACTGGGATTTCATGCAACTTTCCCTAATTGTCAGTGTAGCACTGTCGGTCATATTTTGCTTCTGCAGGTTTTTTAAAAAGAGCAGCCATGTTTAATATTGTGAAATACGACGTGTCTCCTCCTCGCCCCCCCGCAGAGCAGTGATGAATCTCAGCGCACGCTCGGCAGAATTGGATTGTGTTATGCACAGCACACATGTTCATCACCCAAACTGTACTCGCTGGGATGGATACAAGGAGACGGAACTGCTGAGACTTCAAAACCCTAGTTCCTCAGAACTGGTTTTATTAGCCAATGTATACCAAAGATGGTGGTAAAAGAAGTATTATTTTTTGCCGTTTTCTTTCATCACTGAAGCTCTCTGATGTTACAGACTGTGGTTTTCCAGTCTTTGATTAAGCCTTGCCAGTCGTGTGCTGCTGCAACACCAGAGATACAGCTTTGCAACCTGTCACCTCTTCTGGCAGGCAGCCGTCCTGGTCTCGGAGGGTGGGGTCGGCGCCGGACTGGAGCAGCAGCTCCACAATGTCCAAAAACTCACAGGCAGCAGCTGACAGGAAAATCGACAAACAGGAAAACAAGGTTACCGTGAGACAAAGAGAAACGACTGTACTCCAGCAGGAAAGGCAAGTGCAGAGCAGGGAGAGATCCTGAACAATGAGAAATGTTAACAGGGGCTGGAGGGTGACCGGGCCATGGGGGCACCTGGGTGGCTCAGTGGGTTAAGGCCTCTGCCTTCGGCTCGGGTCATGGTCCCTGGGTCCTGGGATCGAGCCCTGCATCGGGATCTCTGCTCGGCGGGGAGCCTGCTTCCTCCTCTCTCTCTGCCTACTTGTGATCTCTGTCAGATAAATAAATACAATCTTAAAAAAAAAAAAAAAGAACTGGGCCATGAAAGTGCGTTTTCAAGTGTTAGGAAAATCGAGTCTATCTTTTTTCATTGCCCAGAAGCAAACAAACACATTTTCAGAACTGTGAGGTTTTTAGAGTATCTTAAGAATGAGAAGAGGGAAAGAACAAAAACAGCGCTAATGTAGGACTTTGATCAGAATAATGTTAGGTTTATAGGCTAGGTCAAAAGGCTAAAAATGTTGTAAATGTAAAAGGAAAGATTTCGTTTTATCTTTGAAGAGGGGCTTAAATGGGTAATTAACTAACCTTTAAAATTTGCAAATGAAAAAAAATATCTGGCCTAGTCATCAGACCATCCCTCTACAGAACTTTCATTTATTTAAAAAAAAAAAAAAAAACAAATGACTCCAATCACACAAGGCACAGGAAGGGGACACAGACCTACAGATGTGGAGATTCACTATGAAGATGGCATGTGTCCAGGAAGGACACACAGAGCAAAGGGCTAGAACGGACAGCCACCTATGCTTTCGCACATACACAGAAACCTGATTTATGACAATGCTGGCATCGCGGATCAGCAGGAGACAAAGATGCATTCATTATGCACTGACACAACTGGGCTAAAGGCAAAAACAGGCATTTTATCCAGGATGAAACAGAAATGGCAATAAACATATGAAAAGATGAATAACCACATTAGTAGTCAAGGAAATTAAAATTAAAACTCGGAGATACCACTTCATACCCAGCAGAGAGGTGGAAATTAAGAACAGACAACAAGGAGCTACAGAAGAGGGCTGCGGCAGGGAAGCTCCCCTCCACATGGCCCGAGTGCACGCTGCTGTGGTCACTAGGGACAACAGTTTGTGTGCTGAACCTAACACACGTGGGCCCTGCACTCAGCCATCCCTCTCCTACTTACATACTCTAGAGAAACTTGTACGTGTGCTCTCTAGGTGATGTTTGCAAGAATGTGTGTAGCAGCGCTATTCGTAATAGACCCCAAAGGTCAACAACCCAAATGCCCATTAAGAATAACATGGGAGGGGCGCCTGGGTGGCTCAGTGGGTTAAAGCCTTTGCCTTTAAAGGCTCAAGTCGTGATCCAGGGGTCCTGGGATCGAGCCCCACATTGGGCTCTCTGCTCGGCGGGAAGCCTGCTTCTCCCTCTCTCTGCCTGTCTCTGTGCCTACTTGTGATCTCTGCCTGTCAAATAAATGGATAAAATCTTAAAAAAAAAAAAAAAAAAAGAATAACATGGGAAGGGGCACCTGGGTGGCTCAGTGGGTTAAAGCCTCTGCCTTCGGCTCAGGTGGTGATCCTGGGGTCTGGGGATCGAGCCCCATATCTGACTCCCTGCTCATAGGGAAGCCTGCTTCTCCCTCACCCACTCCTGCTGCTTCTGTTCCCTTTCTCGCTGTGTCTCTGTCCAATAAATAAATAAAATCTTAACAAAAAAAAAGAATAATATGTGAAAATAAAACACTGTTTCCTTCTTCAATAAAATACTATACAACACTGAAAACTAATGAACAATAGTTTTACTGATGAGAGTGCCTCCAGAACATAACGTTGAAGGAAAGAGGCGAGTCAGAAAAATACATGCAGTGTGGTTCCACTTAAACAAAAATTAAAAAACAGACCAAACTAAACACCATTGTTCAGAAAGACAAATATGCAGTGAAACTACGAAGGAAATCATTAATATAAACTTTGGGATAGTGTTAATCTTGGGGAGAGGGGATGGAGAGAAGGTCATGTGACTGGAGAGGCACACCCAGGGGTTCCAAAGATACTGGCAATGTTGCATTTCTTAAGCTAGGTGGTGGATACATTTTTTTTCAAGTTACTTTTAAAATTTTTCATATACATTTTATATACTCTTTCATAGGGTGATAGAATGGCAACAGCAAAAAGTCAAAAAAGAAAAGAAAAACAGGGAACGAAGGGTAAGGAATTTGATTCAAAGGTCACTTTACTGAGCACATGCGACAGCTGTCCTATCAAGGATGCATTAAAATTCCTGTTTTGCAGAACTTATGAAAAAGCTGTGAGGCTAATATGTAAATCGGGCACTCAACACAAAAGAGTAACGCGTGTGTGCATGTGCACACACACATTCACACACACACACACACACACACACACACGCCCTCCTGCAAAGACGTGGGGGTTCCAGTGGGTGGAGAAGTTGAGGGATCAGGAAAAACACAAGTAGGTGGTACATAAGCTGAGCTCTAAAGGACAGAGTAAAATTCCTGGTAACCGGAGACAGAAAGGCATCGTAGAGAGAAAGCATCGCCGACAGAGGGACAGAGGGAGGGCCTGGGAAAATCAGAGGGGGCGGACCTGAGTCCAACCGTGCAGGGCTGTGAGAGCCTTAGGAAGCCATGCTGAGAAGTGTGATTTTGTCTGCATTTATAAGGAAGGAAATAGCGTGATCTGGCCTCTGTGCACGGGTGATAATTCTAAAAAGAGTGACTTGGGCAGCCTAGAAATTGGTGGCAGGCAGATGACCTAGGAGACTATGACTATTTTAGGAGGCTTGAAATTTGCCAGCGTCAGCATGAATATAAAGGGACTGAACAAGAGCCACTGAAATTCTTGTGGAGGGGACACAGCAAGTACTGGGCAGACTTTGAAAAAATGTCCATGAACATGAAATTTAATAATTAATGAAGCTGATATAATGTTATATTTACAGTTAAACATTTGTTATTTTGCAATTTTCTTTCTTTTTTGGGGGGGGGGGGAAACAAGAAATATTTATTTTAGGTTTCAAACATTTTTAGAGGTTTTTGAAAAGCCCAGAGGCCCACCACTTGTGATCATAATGCTTACTGAATAAAATGGCCCAAGTTTTTCTATACTTGATATGAAACTCAGATACCATAAAGAAATTTACTGATACATCTGAATTCATAGAAACCTAAAATTGATAAATTTGAACACATAAAAATTTAAAACAGCTATACCATACACACACAAAATATGATATGTAATGGTAAGTCATAAACTAGGAAACATTCACATATATAACACATACAAGAGCTAATAACCTTAATATTTAAAAAGCATTAACAAATCAAAAGAACAGGCAGGGTTGTCTGAGTGTCTCAGTAGGTTAAGTACCTGAGTTTTGATTTTGGGTCAGGTCATAATCTCGGGGTTGTGAGATCAAGCCTTATGTCAGGCTCTATGCTGGGCGTGGAGCCGCCTTAAGATTCTTTCTCTCCCTCTCCTTCTGCACCTACCCCAACTCTCTTAAAAAAAAAAAAAAAGAAAAGAAAAAAGAAAAAAGAACAATGGGCAAAAGAATTACAGGAACCAAAGATGACACCCATGTTTTTAGTCGAGGAGACTTGTGCTCTGTCTCTCTCTCTCTCAAATTAAAAAAAAAAAAAAAAAAAAAAAAAAAAAAAGATTTATTTATTTGAGAGAAAGAGCCAGAGGGGAGGAGCAAAGGGAGAGGGAGAAGCAGGTTCCCTTGAGTGGGGAGTCTGATGCAGGGCTCGATCCCAGGACCCTGAGATCATGACCTGAGCTGAAGGCAGGTGGTTAACTGACTGAGTCACCCAGGCGCCCCTCAAATAAATAAATACAATCTAAAAAATAAATATACAAGTAACTCTTATAGCTCAACAATAAGCAAATAAGTAACTGGATTAAAAATCGGGCCAGAGACCTTAACTGACACCTCACCACAGAAGATACACAGATGGCAAATAAGCTTATGAAAAGGTATCCCACAACACATCAGGGAAATGTAAATTAAAAGAACAATGAGATACCACTACACACCTATCGGAATGGCCAACATGTGGGACATGTCAACACCAAATGCTGGTAACAATGTGGAACAACAGGAACTCGCTCAGTGCTGGTGGGAATGCAGAAGGGTACAGCCATTTGGAAGACAGTGTGGTAGTTTCTTACAAAATGAAATACATACACCCTTACCATATGATCCAGTAACCATGCTCCTTAGTGTCTACCCAAGGGAGCTAAAAACCTATGTCCACTCAAAAACCTGCACATGAATGTTCATAGCAGCTTAAATCATCTTTGCCAAAACTCGAAGCAACCAAGATGTCCTTCAGTAGGGGAATAGGTATAAAAACTATGGTACACCTATCTAGACAGTATAGTATTACTTAACACTAAAAGGAAATGAGCTATCAAGCTATCAAAGGACATGAAGAAACCTCAAATGTGTATATTTAGTGAGAGAATCCAATTTGAAAAGGTTACCTACTGTATGATTCCAACAATATGAACATTCTGGAAAAGGCAAAACTATGGAAATAGTTAAAAGATCAGTGGTTGCCAGAGGCTGGAGGCAAGGGAGGGACAAACAGGCAGGACACAGTAGATTTTTAGGGCAGTGAAAATACTCTGGATGATATCATAATGACAGATACATGTCACTTTATACTTACCCACAGAATACACAATGCCAAGAGTGAATCATAATGTAAACTTTGGGTGATTATATTACGATATGATAATAATTTTATGGTATGTAGGTTCATCAACTGTAACAAACATACAGTCTGATGAGGGATGTTGATAATGAAAGAGCATGAGAACTGCTTGTTGTGAGGAAAAACTCTCATACATGGTGACCAGAAGTGAAGTGTGGTGGTGTGAGGGTACAGGAAAGACACACAGGGAGTGTCTCTGTTCTTTAGAGGGAGGTTATCCATGGGGTGAGGGGTAGATGGAAAATCTCTGTACCTTTCCCTCAATTTTGCTGTGAACCTACAACTGCTCTAAAAGTCCTAACCCACCAAGCACTTGTAATTGGGTCTGTTTCTAGGTTATCTATCATGTTTCACTGATTTACACACCTATCCTTATATTAACACCACAGTGTCTTGATGTTTGTGTAAGTTCTGAAGTAAGGGTATGTCCTCCATCTGGTTCCCTTCTTTTTCCATACAAGTTTTAGAATAAGCTTGTAAATTTTTTTCAGAAAGTCCTGCTGGAATTCTGATTGGGAGTGCATATGGATCGATTTGGGGAGAGCGGAGAGCTTAACAGCATTAAGTCTTCTGGCCCATGAACAGCAGTATGTCTGGCCACTCACTTAGATTTCCCTTAGTTTCTCTGAGCAGTGTTTGGGAGTTTTCAAGCATATAAACTGTGCATTTGATTTACCCTTGGCTTTTAATTTTTTTGAGGCTCTTATAAATGGTATTTTAAAAAAAATTTCAATTTCTAATTGGTTCACTGAAAGTATGAAGGAAAACAACTGATATCTGTATACTGACCTGGTTTTTGACTTTTAATTTCCAATTGTTCATTACCCGTGTATAGAAGCTTCTTGATTTTTGTATATTGATTTTCTTCCCTGCAAACTTGCTGAACTCAACTCATTAATTCTAATAGGTTTTTAAAAAACAGATTCTTTGGGGTCTTCTACATAGGTGTCACACCATCCGTGAATAAAGTTTTATTTCTTCCTTCTAAATCCATCTGCCTTTTACTCCTTTCTTTTGCCTTAATGCACTGGCTAGACTTCCAGTATGATACTGAATCAAAGGGGAAGTGACCTCTCTGCCTTGTTCCCAGTCAGAAGGAGAGCATTCAGCCTTTCGCCATTAAGAATGATGTTAGCTATCAATTACTTCAGGTTGAGAAAGTTCCCTTCTATTCCTCCTTCTATTCCTGCATTTTTTTTTTTTTTAAATCATGAAGGGAAGTTGAATTTTATCAATTGTTTTTCCTATATACATGGAGATGGTCATATGTTTTGTTTTGGTTTTGATGTGTTGATATGGTGAAATACAGTGATTTTCAAGTGCTGAACCAACCTTGCATTCCTGGGATAAAGATACTGGAGTATGATTTATTATTTTTTTGTATATTGCTGGGTTCACTTCACTAATATTTTATTAAAGATGTTTGCATTGGGGTGCCTGTGGGCTCAGTCAGTTGAGCAAACCAGCTCTTGGTTTCAGGTCCAGGGTCATGAGATAGAGCCCGCAGTTGGGCTCCATACTCAGCAGGAGAGCTGCTTGAGATTCTCTCCCTCCCTTGGCCCCTCCCTCTGGCTCATGATCTCTCTCAGAATTAATTAAAAAAAAAAAAAAAGATGTTTGCATCTATATTCATGGGAGATACTGGCCTGCAGTTTTCTTTTCCTCTAGAGTCTTTCTGGTTTTGGTATTAGGGTAATGTCAGCCTCATAGAATGAACTGGACAGCATTCCGTCTTTTATTTTCTGATAGAGTTAATGTGTAGAATTAGTTTTATTTCTTCCTTAAACATCTAGTAGAATGCATCAGTGAAGCAATCAGGGCCTGGTGATTTTACTGTGGAAAGATTTTAGCTCCAAATTCAATGTCTTTAATACATGATATATGGCTACCTAGGTTATCAATTTCTTTTGAGTTTGTGCCTTTAAGAAATGTGTTCATTTCCTCTAAGTTATCTAATTTATTGCTATGAAGTTATTTACAATGTCCTATTATTTGCTTCATAATATCTGTATGATCTATTATGTCTCCTTTTCATTCCTGAAATTGATAATTTGTTTCTTTTTTAAAATTATTATTATTTTTTTATTGCTCTGGCTAGGGGTCTATCAGTTTTATTATTTCAAAGGTTTTCAATGATTTCATGGATTTTCTCATTGATTTCTGGTTTTCTATTTCAATGGTCTCTGTTCTAATCTTATTTTATGTTTATGCTTATCTTGGGCTTAATTTGTTTTCTCTAACCTTTGAAAAGTAGAATCTTAGCTCATTGACTTGAGGGCTTTCTTCTTTTCTAATAAAAGCATTTAATTTCCCTCTAAACACTGCTCTAGCTGCATCCCAAAATTCTGATAGCGTGTTTTGCTTTCCATTCAGTTTTAAAATATTTTGTAATTTCCCTTGGAATTTCATTTTTGACCTATGAGTTCCTCAGAAGTGTGTTTAGGGTTCTGACAATTGTGGGGGCAGGGCCGTTTCCAGATGTGTCTGTTACTGATTTCTAATTTAATTCTGTGGTGATCACAGAGCAAACTTTGTATGATTTAAAAAATATTTGTTGAAGTCTGTTTTATGGCCTAGAATATGGTCTATCTTGGCAAGTGTTCCATGTGTACTTAAAAGTATTCTGTTTCTTAGAGGGAGTGTTCTGTAGATGGCCTACGGATCTGAAGATGATAATTAAGTCAAGTTGGTAGACTGTATTGTTCAATTCTTCCATATCCTTGCTGAATTTTTATCCACTTGCTCTATCCATTACTGATTTATAGCCTGACAGTGAGGTTTTTTTTCCTTGCTACTCTGTGTCTTGTAATTTTGACTGAAAGCAGAACCCTGTAAGGTCGCAGGGCAGTGGAGACTACACTAAATAACAGTATTCACACCCAGAAAAACCTATGCCTCTTTTGCTGTCATGCGGTTGGTATGGGTGCTGAATCAGTCTGGTCCACAGCTGAACCAGGTCTGGGTTTTGCCATTGCTAGAGGTGACTTCAGGGCGTCACACACTTCAGATTCCTCCGGCTGTGGGCTGCTGCTACCTTAAGTTTCGTGTGTGGCCACAGATGGGGGCTTTGTTTGTTTGTTTTTCCAGTATTCTTGCTCCACCCTCAGCTTTAGGAGACTCCGCATCTGCTACAAAGGGTATCTCTCTGCACTTGAGCTCCTTCCCCATCGGCAGCAGTGCTGCTGCTTACTGCTCAGTCTCCCGGGGGGAGTGGAATAGAGTTTTTTTGTCCTTCTGGGCTGGTCTCAGTCTTAGGCAGAGGTGGGGATTTCTCAGTGTTCCTGCATTCCTGCCTCCCACCCCCAAACGTACAAAACACCACCCTGTGTGAGGGAACAACGTCTGAGGAGGGACAGAGTTCTGTGCCCTGCTCTCGGTGGCAAGAGATCTGTTTTTGGGTCAGCGCAGGGCTCCCCGTCTTTCCCAAGTGGCAGAAAGCTTGCTTTTACTCCCCCTCCCAAAGCAGAGGATATCTGCCCGGACCTAGGGACAGGAGAAGAGGACAGAAAAGTTTTCTGCTCTCCCTGAGAGGCTTTTAAGGCATTTTGCTTCACATGAAATAAGAAATCAGAGAAGTGGCAGGATTTCAGGCCTGGCTGACACTGAGAAGGGCTCTCTCTCTTCTCAATTCCTCCATGGTTTTCCTAGTCGGTGAAAAGGGGCATGTGAGGGCGCCTGGGTGGCTCAGTGGGTTAAGCCACTGCCTTCGGCTCGGGTCATGATCTCAGGGTCTTGGGATCGAGTCCCGCATCGGGCTCTCTGCTCAGCGGGGAGCCTGCTTCCCTCTCTCTCTCTCTGCCTGCCTCTCAATGTACTTGTGATTTCTCTCTGTCAAATAAATAAATAAAATATTTAAAAAAAAAAAGGGGCATGTGAATGAGGACTCACTCCTCTGGGGTCTGAGACTCCCGGTTACTATAGAATGTCACACTAGCTTACTTTAAGAATCTGTTAATTTTAGCCATCTCTGTACTGCTTTTATGGTGGCTGCCTCCTCCTGGGATGCTCCATCAAAGGTGAAACAGTTTGTGTGTCTCACTGGGGCTTGTCATTCTTTGGAATCCAGTTTACCTTGCTGCCATGCAACCTCTGCTATCTGAAGGGTTCGAGAACTTACTTAATAATCTTGTAGATTATTTATCCTCTTCTTCTTGTTAGTACGGGAGCATCACTCTCTTGCATTTCTCTCCATTTCAAGGGGAAGTAGGAATTCTGGGTGGCTCAGTTGGTTAAGTGTCTGCCTTTGGCTTGGGTCATGTTCCTGGAGTCCTGGGATCGAGCCCACACTGGGCTGCCTGTTCAGTGGGGAGTCTGCTTCTCCCTCTTCCTCTGCTGCTCCCCCTGCTTGTGCTCTCTCTCTCTGTTAGATGAATAAAATATTTTCAAGTGGAAGTAGAACACTATGGGAGTTAGGTTTGATTTTTTTTTTTTTTTTTAAGATTTTACTTATTTGAGAGACAGACAGAGAGAGCACAAGTGGGAAGGGGCCGAGTGGTAGGGAGAAAGAATCTGCAGTGATCATGGCGTCTGCCACGGGGCTCGATTCCATGACAGTGAGACCATGACCTGAGCTGAAACCAAGAGTTGGATGCTTAACTGACCGAGCCACCTGGGCGCCCTGGGAGTTTGGTTTTAAATGATTTAGTAATGATATTTCTTCTTTTGCTCTTTGTTGTTACTCAGATAAAGACAGTTTCTCTGGCTCCCTTCTTTGCTGGTGGCTGCTTCCTCCGGGCTCCCTGCTGTAAGCTGTTAAATGGCATAAAGCCAGCAGCCAAAATCACGTTGTGATGAGTTATAAACCTGGGACAGCTTTGGCCAGCCTTTAGATCACCTGCCTTGACAAACTCAGGCACCAAACCCTACTACGTAATAGCACAGGCTCAGAGGGAGTTCTGTGTGCTAGAGGTGGAGGGCAGAATTTTACTCTGAGCTGAACGCTATCTCTGCCTCCAGGGGTGTGGGATTTCTTAGAGGGCTACCAGGATTATCAATGCTAAATCAACATTTGATGAATGAATGAATAAATAAATAGAGAGTGGGAGAAAAGGTATAAAAAGGCAAGAATTGCCTATTCCAGTCCTGGGACAGGCGTTAATGAGCTAAGATTACATTCTGCACGTAAGTCACAGACAGAATATCTTTACCAAGGCCCAGGATTCAACAGAAATTATATAGGATTATAACAGCCCTTGAAGAATTTAAAATAATCTCTCCCAAATAATATAATGGACACTTTAATTTTACATTTCTGAAAGGTTTTACCATGAATCACTGTACACCAAATTAGATTCCAATGGAAGGCAGTCTCTTACCAAATATAACAAAGTTAAAGACACATTGCCTAGTGTCAAGTAGTTGAGAGAAGAGGGTATTTATCCTGCATAGAACTAGCTACATGACATTTATGTTTTGAGAAATAATCATTTAACCTTTTTGCCGCAGCTATCAGTTTCAACTTATTGTAAGAAACACTTAGTTGGGTTTTAAAATTGGAACTTTTAAAGCAGTATCAGGGGAATAAATTTCCAAGTGTATAAATCTGTAATACAGGATAATAATGACCACTGTCCGATCACACTTCTCAAGTCTAACCCAACACTTGAGACTCCTAAGCATGAAGATCAAGGCTAACTCGATGTATACTACAGCTGAAGACACTAAGCCGGCTGTCTCAGACAAAGAAGCATTAATTTCACATATGCCATATTGTGAAGTGACTTTTCCAGCTGTGAGATTTGATATAACGGTATGAGTACTAACTCAGGAGTAGAGCTTACATTTTTAAGTTCCACATGTGGAGGACCACAGCCAACCAGCTGATAAAAGGCTAAGGTGGCCATCTGACAATCCCCTACCCCAAACAATGTGAAGGGAATTTTAACTATAAAGTAAATTAGGAAGTTCAGGGGGCACCTGGCTGGCTCAGTCGGTACAGCATGCCACTCTTGATCTCGGGGTCATGAGTTCAAGCCCCACACTTGGTGTGGAGCCTACTTAAAAAAAAAAAAAAAAAAAGAAGAAGAAATAATAAATTCGGAAATTCAGGGTTGTAGAACAGTACTTCAGAGTGAAGGACAGGGTGTCCATTAAGAAAAGGAGTTTTATTAACAAAGGCCTGGGATTTATGCGGAGACAGGCCGACATGAGCACAGGCAATCAGGAAGTTGTAACAGACAGAAAAAAAGGGAAGAGGAACACTCATTTCAAGGACAAGAGACCACCACACAGGTGAACCACATTCTGGTAAGAAGACGGCATCAGTTATGTCTGTGACAGACAAGGTGTTGCGTGTTCCAAGGCTTTGCCAACTGGCAAAGATAGGCGCCCAACAAATCGTTTTTGAAAAAAAATATGCTTTGTCCCCCCGCCTCGCTGGTGAGCTACTTGGTCACATGCTTTGTTAGATTCTCCTCTCCATCCAGCACGGTGCTGGGAACTTAGTATTTGCTCAAAATTCATTAGTTAATTGATTTCTCCGCCTTTGGCATCTTCAGTAAAGCACAATTCACAAGGCAGAGTCATCTTTTCAGGAACGTGTGAGCTGCCCAAGCCCTCAAAACGGACAAAGGCAAAGGAGAGGAGAGAGGGATGAGAAGGTGCTAACATTTTGCCAAATTAATGAGGGGATATATTGGTGCCCACAATGTGCTGGGAAATACAAAACCAGTCACAAGCCTGTCTCGGAAAAGCTTGAGCAAGTCTACAGGGATTAGAACAGTTGCAGAATTTATAGCACCCTGGGAACCTCTATTTGTCAAGTGCCACAGAGGCAGCCCTGACACTGGCACAGGTGAAGATGAATTTTCATTCAGAGCAGCGAGCCTTCTGACTCCATTAATCCTCAGGGTTTTGATGATGAATTTCTTTCTTTTTTTTATTTTATTTATTTTCACTCTAATGCCTCCTCCCACTGCCCTGTAACAGTGTGGAAGGAACAGAACAGATGGTGCTTTACGTGGAAGCCCGAGGGCTCATGAGGATACAAAGCCTGCCCACTCTGAAATCACATGACTGCACGTGCAAGGAAAAGCTTTGATTTCCCCTGGGAGACACAGATGCAATGATGTTAGTATTCCCAGCGGAGGGAAAGGGGGGGAAGGCTAACAGGCCATTTACAAGGAAGACCACACTTACCCTAATATACTCTTCAGCAAGAACCGTGTTTAATCACATAACAACAGGAGGACTGATATGTGAAGATTAAAAAACACCAAAGTGAAATAGAGGCAAGTAAGGGTTTTAGTATGCTGTCATGCAGAGCCTAGTTAGAATGAACTAGAGAAGACATACAGTAGTCGAATACTGGCCTCTAGTTAACCTGCCATTGGCTCTGACCCAGTTTTAATCGGAAGAAGCCAGGATTTACAACCTGCTTAAGGATGGAGTTTGACAACTGCTATAATCAGAAGAGCTGTCAACACAAGGACAGCTGTCAAGCCAAACTGTAATTCATAAAAAATAATAGCTGAGCCCCTAAGATATCCCCAACATTGTCTGTACTTACTGGATTTAACTATACTTACAGTTTTATGAAAGTTACAAAAATAGGCTAAGGGTCCTAAAATCAAATAAGATCAAATAAAAAAAAATAGCTATGGAGTACCTATTAAATTAAAAAGGTTAAACAATACTAACTGATTAAATGAATAAAATATGCCCAGCAGCTCTCTAGCACGTAGAGTTTAATAAATGGTTGTTGTTATTACATGCCCAACTCCTCTTTGATGACCTTAAAAACTGGCAAAAGTCTAGTGACCTAGTAAAAAAAATCTTAATTAAAAATGAATCACTCCTATAAGTGATTATTAATGAAACTTAAAATCTTAATTTCATGAAATATTCTTGAGTTGTCAGAATATTTTAGTTTTATATATTTGTAATGTCAAAACCTCTTAACTAATGATATTACTTTAGTGTTTAATTATCTTGATTATAATATACATGGTATTTGTTTTGTTCTTTCTGCAACGAATAATATAATCTGAGAGACAGAAATAGAGGTTGTTTTACTAGATCAATTTTGGGCAGGATTCTTGAATCAGAGATAATTTTTATTAACGTCACAACTCTCAGTGAACAGAAGCAAGAATATAAAAGCACATGGATGGACCAGATATGGATAAAGTATAGTTTAGAAATATAGCCTTGACTCACTAAGGCAACCAATGATAAAGAATTTTAATTTGTTTTATTTCTACAAAGGATTATCACCCAGAAAATAATGACTACTTTAAAAGTTTACCAGGACTGTACTTATGAAATTATGAAAACAGAACTGCAAGTGGAATCTGAAGACCTGGACAAGTGCCTTGGCTCTGCCACTACAACCTGTATTACCCTGTCAAGGTCACTTGGCCCCTCCAGACTTCAGCTTTTCACTTGCGAATGCAGAAAACAAGGCCAAGGTCAGATTCTGTTGGAAAAGTTAAGAGATTATGTATATGAAAACAGTATCACTACCACCACCTTATATCTATCCGGGTTTGGGCCTCTTCTGTGTCTAAGCATTTTATTAGAATATTTATAAATCAAATACAGAAGAGGACCAAACTCATACATACAAATTTTCTTAAGATAAATTTATCCTTATAACTAGCACACAGATGAAGAATGAGATCATTATTAGAATCTCAGAAGCACTGCTGCCCTGTTAAGCCCTTCCAAATATCACCTATCTATTATCCCAAGGAAACCAGGATCCCATTTACTAATGCTGGAGATGAGTTTTTCCTCCTGTTTTTGACCTATATAAGTGGATGCTTAGAACTCTAGTGTCTGGCATCTTGAACTCAAGAGTGTGGGATTCATCCGAGGTGTTGCGTGTAGTTAGTCTTTTTTATTGCTGTATAGATTTCCATTGGATGAATATTTTACCTGATCAGATTCTTGTAATTCCTGAATCTGAAGATTTGAGTGTTTCATCAATTACACAAACTATCAATAGATAGATCTTCAAATATTGATTCTTACCTAATTTCTCCTAGATCTCCTACTTAAAAATGCTGGACTTGATTATTTTACACTCCTGGTCTCTTCCACATTTCCCTTTATCTTCTGTACTGCCTTTAGAACCACCTTTTTGTTCACCATTTCTTTTTTAAACTTCTGCCAATTCTGCACTTTAACCTATACATTGTAAAATTTTTTTTTTTAATTTATCAAAGTTCATATAGTTCTCTTGCAAATTTATCTGTTCTTTCTGGGAAAGTCTTGTTTGTATGTTTTTCATCCACTGATTTTACACAACTTCTGGTAACTTCTGTCCAGTGGTTCCACTGAAGTTCTTAAAAGTCTAACCCTGAGGTTTACTATGTCTGCTGACAACCACTTAAGTAGATTTTGTAGTTTTAGAGTATAAGCTCATTTTCAGCAGGGCTTCTTTCTGTAGGACTTCTGTGCTGCCCTGGTTGAGAGGGTGTCCCTCAAGAGAAGTTTAGCATCTGCTTTCCCAGGTCCCTCATGGGTACCAGCCTATATCCTATGGCATAGGTTATGTGAATTTATTCACTTGATGGATTTATGAGATAGAGTATAAATTTAAACCCCAAACTCACATGAGATGGGGCCTTTCTACCCCCAACTCAAAATTCTGATGAATGGCAGGTAAGCTTCTTTGTCTTCCTTCCTTACACTGTTGGGCCAACTTTTTCTAATGTAATTAATTTTTAAAAAAGATTTTATTTCTTTACTTGAGAGAGGGTGATAGACAAAGAGGGTGATAGAGCAGGAATGAGCAGTAGCTGGGAGCAGAGGGAGAAGCAGGTTCCCAGCTCAGCGGGAAGCCTGACAAGGGGCTCAATCCCAGGACCCTGGATCATGACCTGAGCTGAAGGCAGATGCTCAACCAACCAAGCCACCTAGGAGCCCCAATTTTTTTTTTTTTTTTTTTTTTTTTTAAATGGAGGGTATAGCTCTTTGCGTGTCCTGGCCTATGTGCAGGGTCTCCATTCCAATGCCTCATTATTTCTCATTCAGGAGCATCCATTCCAGCGGCACCACTGAAACCCAAGCCCATCGTTTTCCCACTTAGATGTGGTGTCAGCTCAAACAATTACCATTATGACTGTCTCATCCTCGCATTGTGGGTGGGAGTTCAAGACACCCAAAGTCTGGGGACATTCTTTCACCTTTAAAGAAGATTTTTGGTGTATTTTATCTAGCCAACAGTAGGTGCTCAAAAATATTTGTTGAATGAATGACATATAATTAAATAAGTAAGTCATAGTCACAATACTAATAGAGCCTATGATATGATTTCAAGCAATTTAAAATTAATTTTCAGATAAATTATATATAACACTCAATGTCTCTTCCATATGTGTGTGTGTGTGTGTGTGTGTGTGTGTGTGTGTATAAAATCTCCAAATAGAGAAATTATTAAAGGGCTTATAGGAAACCTTTTTATCCTATGCTTGTATCGTATCCTAGCCCTGCAATTCCTCTTCCCTCAGGCAAGCAACAATGCCTTTTTGTGTATTCTTTTGAGGAATCTTCTGCAGTTACTAGCAAATACACATAGATATATTTACAGTAGCACACTATATACACTGTTCTGCACCTTAATCCCTTAACAATGTATCTTAGAAAATTTCCCATATTAGTATGTAAATAAAATACAGCTTATTCTGAAGCCTATCAGGAAGACCTTGGGAAAATTCCAAACCTGTTGCTATCTAGAAATGCATTTTGCGTATGTCAAGCTTAAATGGACACATTCCCACCTCCACAGAGGTGCTCACCCTGCGTGGTTAGCTATGGATGATGGGTGACTCGTCTACATTTTCAGAGGCGCATTCAGTCGGCCTTAGCTGTGTCTACAGTTTCTGGATGGAGAACAGAAGGAAAGCACAACCCATGCCATAGAGAAGGCACTAAAAATACCTGAATGGTGGGTGAAACAGGAAAGAAGGGGATGGAAATCAGAACTGGGTTATTAGCAGAGGATGTGGCTACGCTGGCAGGGAATATCTCTCAAAGCAAAGCAATGAACTCTGACCTAATGGCAAATATTTTGGAGTAAAAGAAGTTTGCTTCTTGAAATCAGACATCAGGAAAAAGGGGGAGCCCTGAACTTCGCACTGAAATACCAATCACTGTGAAGTTTCTTCCTTCCCCTAATTATCTGGGCTTGTCTGACTTAGGCCTGCTTGTCCCAAACTGCCATCACAACTGTGGATGTGCCTAAGAAAAGTTTTTTCCTGGGTCAAAAATTAGGGTTTAGAAGAGCCAGCGCTTGGTGATACTTGAGGCGCTAAATGCCAGAATAATCACATAAATGTGTTTGAGGAGTGAGCGGTAAGTGCTGTGGAAAGACGCAAGGGAAGGGACTTGCTTTTGTCTCAATTCCTAGTAAATCTAGAGATGTGGATTTGAATTTCCAGCTCCATTAAGTAGGTTTATTAACTTTTTCCTCATTTACAAAATGGGGAAGCCAAAGCACTATTTTTTAAAAGATTTATCTATTTATTTATTTATTTGAGAGTGAGAGTGTACATGTGCACACACAGAAGCAGGGGGAGGTGCAGAGGAAGAGGGAGAGAAAGAATCTCAAGCAGACTCCCTGATGAGTGTGGAGCCCCACTCGGGGCTCACTCCCAGGCCCCTGAGATCATGATGTGACCTGATACCAAGAGTTAGAAGCTTAACCAACTGAGTCATCCAGGTGCCCCACCACACCCTGTTTTAGAAGGCTGCTTACAGAGGGGGCCTAGAGCTTACTTTCCTATATACTGCATTAATATGTACATTTTTAATGGTTCACCTTTCAAAGGCATTTGATAACATAAAATACATATATATGTATCAAGGTGTGTGTGTGTGTAATTTTAACTAACAAATATTTTAAGTATGGCATAGAGAGGAATATAAAGGCTAATAAAACAAATTTTTGGCTATGACAAGTAATGTTGCAATAAATATTCTTAATCATGTCTCATCACATCCGTGTCCAGGAATATTTCTAGGTTATATAAAGAGAAGTGGAAGTGTTGGGTTGGGTATGCGTACCTTCAATTTCACTAGATTTCGCCAAAGTGATCTCCCAGGTGGTGGTGACAGTTGATACTCCTCATCAGCAAAGTGTGAGTGTTCCTGTTGCTCCACGTCCTCACACTAGTATTTATAGTTGTTTACTTGTTGCCAGTCTGACCAGTGTCAAGTTACATCTAAATGTCATAATCTGCATCCCATGATTATGGCTGGGAGACGGTTCTCCACGGGACTCTTGGTGATTCTGTACCTCTTGAGAACAAAGGTAAACACAGCTTCTGTTCCAGACTCTTTTTCAAGGATGCGTGTGTAGTGAACAGCCTTGGACAACAGAGGTAGTGTTTCTTCCAGGGTAGATTCCCTTTTATTTTTTTTAAGATTTTTACTTATTAATTTGAGAGAGAGAGAGAGCTCGAGGGGGAATGGCAGGGAGAGGGAGAAGCAGGCTCCCCTCTGAGCAGGGAGGTGGACGACGCAGGGCTTAATCCCATGACCCTGGGATCCCAACCTGAGCCAAAGGTAGACACTTAACCAGCTGAGCCACCCAGGCGCCCCTAAGCTCAGGATTCCTAAGACATGATATACTGTGTATGTAGTATCTACCTGAGCTGTTCTGCTTAGCTCCCACGGAACTCAAAAGGAAGTGACACAAACATCAAGCTCATACTGCTTGCTGTACTGTGAGTAAGTCTTGTGTTTTTTTACCAGAACCCAGGAAACCGTGCTGGGCTAACTTGTGAGTTTGTAAGCAGGGTATAATCCCAGATCAGTCATAGTTCTTGAGAGTGATGAGTGGGCCGAGGATCTTTTCTTGCTGTTTATTTGATTTTGGCTCTTCTCATCTTTGAACTATCCATTTTGGGGGTCTATTTTTCTATTTGATCGTCTTTCTTCCTTTTTTTTTTTTTTTTTTAAAAAGATTTTATTTATTTATTTGACAGGCAGAGATTACAAGTAGGCTGAGAGGCAGGCAGAGAGAGAGAGGAAGACGCAGGCTCCCCGCTGAGCAGACAGCCCGATGCAGGGCTCGATCCCAGGACCCTGAGATCATGACCTGAGCCGAAGGCAGAGGCTTTAACCCACTGAGCCACCCAGGCACCCTGATCGTCTTTCTTATTGGCTGGGTATATGTTCTTGATATAATCAGAATAACGATCTTATGCAGGTTATTTGCATTTCACATAGCTCCTCCCAGTCTGTGCCTTGTGTTCTTACTTTGCTCATACTATCTTTTGTCTAATAGAAGTTTAAAATTTTAATGTATTTATTTAAATTTAAATTATGATTTGTATTCCTGAATGTTTTCTTTCTTTCTTTTTTCTTTTTTTAAGATTTTTTTACTTACTTATTTGACAGAGAGACATAGCAAGAGACTAAACACAAGCGGGGGAGTGGGAGAGGGAGAAGCAGGCTTCCCGCTGGGCAGGGAGCCCTGATGTGGTGCTCAATCCCAGGACACTTCGATCATGACCTGAGCCGAAGGCAGAGGCTTAACGAACAGCCACCCCAGTGCCCCAATAAGCCATTATTTATCCCATTCATCTAAAAGTTTCTAATTTTGCTTTTCTTTCTATATGCATTCAATTCACCTAAAACTGATTGATGTCTATGGGGTGCATTTTTTGGTTATCTACTGTTGTGTAACACACTACTCAAAATCTAGTGGGTTAAATACAACAATGTATTATTTTCCATAATTCTGTGGGTTGAACAGCTAGTTCTTTTGCTTTAAGGAACTAATTTTTAGTTTGTTGATTTTCTCTATTGTTTTTTGATCTTCTATTTCACTTATTTCTACTCTAATCTCTATTATTCTTTCTGCTTTCTTTAGGCTTTGCTTTTCTTCTCTAGTGTCTTAAAGTGGAAGATTAAGTTAGTTACTAATTCAAGATTTTTCTTCTTTCTTAACATAGGCATTTACAACTATAAATTTCTCTGCAAGCACGGCTCTAGCTGCACTCCGTAAGTTTTGGCATGTATTATCTTCATTTTCATTCATCTTAAAGTATTCTCTGATTTCTCTTAATTTCCTCCTCCTTGACCCACTTGTTATTTAAGAGTGTGTTGATGAGTTTCCTCAGATTTGTGAGTTTCCATGTCTTGACATCTAATGTCATTCCACTGTGGCTGGTGACCATACACTGCACCATTTCTATTCTTTTAAATTTATGGAGTTGTTTCATGGCCTTCATATTGCATATCCTGAAGAATGCTCTATGTGCACTTGAAAAGGATATATATATTCTGTTGTTGGATGGAGTGTTTCTTACAAGTCTGTTAGATCTGGTTGGTTTATAGCGTTGTTCAGGTCTTCCATTTCCTTGTTCACCTTCTGTTTAGCTGTTCTATCCATTACTGAAAGTGGGGTGGGGAATCTCCAACTATTATTTTTGAAATGTCTGTTTTGAGTTTTTTCTTTAGTGGTTGCTCTAGGGTTTATCACATAAGTGGTTTAAGTCCAGCTTCAGATTTCTACAGTGATATGTAGAAACATTACTCCCATATATCTCTATTCCATTTTCCTTCTTTTGGTGGTAGTGTTGTTATACCTGTTACATCTATTAATGTTACAAATCCAACAAGACATTATTACAATTACTTTAACATCTGTAGCCCCTTCCTTAACCCACTGTTACTTTGTTCTCATCCATCTCCTTTGGGCAGTTATTGGCAAATACATTATACTTGTATATGTTATGGGCCCAATAATACATTATATACATATTATTTTAGACATTACTTTTTACTAATTATTTTAGATATTACTTTAGACATTACTCTTTAAGAAAGAAAGGAGGAAAAAAGTGTGCATGTACACTTTTTTTTTCTAACTATACAATTGTACTTATGAGTGCTCTTTATTTTTTCATATGGATTTGAATTATGTTTTGGGTCATTTGCTTTTAGTGGAATATTCTCCTTTAGACTTCATGTCAGACAGGTCCGCCAGCAACAAACGCTCTCAGTTTTTGTTATGTGGGAAAGACCTCTTCATTTTTGAAAGACAGCTTTGCTAGATATAGATTCCTTCTGTTTCTATAAATAGATATTCAAGGTCAGAACACGGTGGGATAACATATTGAAAGTGCTCAAAAGAAACCACTCAACTGGGGCATAAATTATCCTACAAACCAACCCAAACTGTGGCTTCTTTAAAGCTCCATGTTTGGTACTTGTTCGTACTGACGAAGGCTCCTCCCCGATCTAGTGTTCTCCCATCCTCTCCACTACTCTTGAAACTACCCTTCGCCTTGAACTTCTCCAGGCTCCACCGCAAATGAGGTCAGTTCCTTTGGGAAGAGATTAGGAGCTGTTTCATAGTGTGCTTCTCCCCCTAGGCAAAATCTCTGAGCCAGATTCTAGAGCTGGGAGTGGGGACAGCAGCAAGCTTCTCTTTGAGTGACACCCTTCCTCCCCCTGCTCTAGGAGTTGGTGCTTGGTGGCTTTGTCGGGGCAGCCTGGTGTGCCTCTTGCAGCATGGAGCCATTACAGCTTGTGAGCCAAGGCAAGGGTGATCAGGGGCTCAGTACCGTCAGCGTACCACACCCAAGCCTCCATTTTATGAGGGGATGATGGACAGAATAAGGGAGCCTCCATCTCCTGACTGCACTTGCCCAGGACTTAGCTCTTTATATTTTTGTTCTGCTTTCTGATACATAATCAGGCCACAGACGTTTCCTTGCATTTCTAGTTTATTATGAGTTTTTATCATAAACAATCATATTAGCTAACATTTACTGAGTACCTACAAGGTGGTGGACATTGTCCTAAGCACTTTACATAGATTAGCCCATTATATGTTTATAATATATCTCTGAGGTTATTATTATTATTCCTATCTCACCATAAGTAAACAGATGCATTGAAGTTATTAAATAGTCTGTCCAAGTTCAGTAGTAGAACTAGAGTTTGAACCCACAAGTCTGGCATAAGAACCTGGGGTCTTAATCACTTTTGTGTATTGCTTCTTTATATTGCATTCTGTACTGAAGTTCCTCAATTGCTTTTTCTGCATATGATTTTATTTATTTATTTGATAGAGAAAGAGATCACAAGTAGGCAGAGAAGCAGGAGGAAAGAGAGGAGGAAGCAGGCTCCCTGCTGATCAGAGAGCCCTACATGGGGCTCCATCCCAAGACCCTGAAATCATGACCTGAGCAGAGGCTTAACCCACTGAGCCCCCCAGGCACCCCTTTGCATCTGATTTGACCAAATGGTTTTCAAAAAATTCGTTGTGGCAAGCTGCATTAATAAATGTTTAAACTGTTAAATCATTTTTGAATTCCCAGGATAAATTCAACTCGATCACATCTTTAAAAAAATACGACGGATTTCATTTTCTAATATTTTATTCAGGATTTTTTATATATATGTTCAAATGTGAGACTGACTGTGCTGGTTTTGATATCCAGGTTATACTAGCTAAACTCAGAGATAAGTTGGGCCATGCATTTGGTGATATTCCATCTTCATTATTAGGCTGACAAATATAGTTAGCATTAACAGCTAGCACAATAGTTTAGACTCCTAGACAATCTAGTGAGGTTTCTGACACCCAAGCAAATGCTAACAAGCAGTGAACAAAAATGTCCAGGGGCATCTGGGTCATTTACTACTGAATAGTGGTCTAGGATGGGCAAAACTGGCAAAAGAGCCTACTGTATTCCGTTTCCCGAAGTCTGAAGGTGGTTGATCCTTAATCTGATTTAAATATTGATGGTTGTCTTTTACTCAACCATATTCATGCCCAAATAGAATAAAAGTAAGGATATTTTACTATGTGCTTTATTTACAAAATACCTCAATATCTTGTATCTCACTGAATCTACCCAGTATTCTATAAGAGCCATATTATGTCCATCTTACAGATTATTTTCTATTTTACAGGTAAGTTAAGTGAAGATTACTCAACTAAGCTAATCAGTAAGTGAAATGAGTTAAAAAATCAAATCTATTTTTCTTCACTTCAATTACATCAAGAAAGTATTTCTTGTAGGAGAGCCTGGAGCTCCTACAGTGATGACAACTAGCACCTCTGCTGTCACCGACAATACCAAGAATGAAATAATGAATTTTCAAAGGGAGAAAGGCTCAATTTACTATGAATGTTCCCTTAAGAATTTTTATGAATCTCCAACTTTAGAAGTTATTAATATATTTTTAAACAAAAAATTAGTGTATTTCTGCTAGTGACCATTTTCCTTTTTAAATTTGTTTTTATATTATTTCTTAAAATTCAAGTATAATTAATAACAGTGCTATACTAGTCTCAGATATACAATATGACAGTTCAACAAGACTATACATTTCTCAGTGTTCATCAAGGTAAGTATAGCCTGAATCTCCTTTACCCATTTCACCAACCCCCCACCAACCCCCACCTCCCCTCTGGCAACCACCAGTTTGTTCCCTGCTGTTACTTTCTGAAGCAGGCTCCAAGCCTAGCATGGAGTCCAATACGGGGCTTGAACTCACGACCCTGTGATCAAGACCTGAGCTGAGATCAAGAGTCCGACACTGGACGGACTGGGGACCCAGGTGCCCCTGTTCTCTGTACGGGAGTCTGTTTGTCTCTTTTTTCCTTTGTTCATTTGTTTCTTTAAGTTCTTAGTTTCTTAAATGAGCAAAATCATACAGCATTTGTCTTCCTCTGACTTATTTCACTTAGCATTATACCTGTAGGTTTTCCCATGTCGTTGCAGATAGCAAGATTTCATTCTTCTTTTGTGGCTGAGTAGTATTTCCTAGTGTGTATGTGCGTGTATGCATAATACACATATATACCACATCTTCATTCATTCACCTAACAATGGACACTTGGGTTGCTTCTGTATCTTGGCTATTATAAATAATGCTGCAGTACATATAGGGATGCATATCTTTTTGAATTATTGTCTTCATTTTCTTTGGGTAAATATACAGTACTAGAATTACTGGATCAAATGCTAATTCTATTTCTACTCTATTTTTAATTTTCTAAAATTATAAATTTCTAAAATTCTAATTCTATTCCTCTGTTGAGGAACCTCCATACTGTTTTCCACAGTGGTTGTACCAACTGACCAGGCATTTTTCTAAGCACTACACAGGGTTGGACGAAGTTGAAATAAACAAATAGAGAAAACTTTCTACTATGATTATTAATAATTTGGAAATATCTTACCGTAATGTAAAGCTGTTTGACCTTCATTATCCTGTAAAAGAAACAAATAACACAGTTTAGAAGTCTACATTATTACAGAAGTATGAAAGTACATAAGCTACAGCAAATATATCCGACATGCTGAAGCTCTGGTTTATCAGACACAGTTCTGTAAGCCTTCCGGTGACGTCTGACAAGCTTTCTACCGTGGAGAAGAGAAGGTTGCTGAATGGCAACCCGAGCATCACAGTGGCTACAGCAGTCCCAGGACAACCAGGCTGCAGATATGAAACCAGAGGGAACCTCTTGGCAGCCTGGTTACTCAATTAGTGGTAAAAAAACAAAACAAACAAAAACAAAAACCTGACACTGTATATCCTTTATCTTGGTTAGTATTATAATGTTTTTTCTAAATTTACCGCCAAATCTAAGAAGTCTGTGAATTTCTCATAAAAAGTTAGTGGTTCTGGGGAGCTGGGTGGCATAGTCAGTCAAGCAGCTGCCTTCAGCTCGGGTCATGATCTCAGGGTCCTGGGACTGAGTCTTGCATCGGGCTCTCCGCTTGGCGGGGAGTCTGCTTTTCCCTCGGCCTCTGCCCCTCCCACCACTCATGCTCTCTTACTCTCTCTCTCTCATAAATAAATACAATCTTAAAAAAACTTAGTAGGTTTTTAATCCCCTTTTAAATAGTCACAAACTCCAGGCTTGTAATGTTATCAAATATCACCAGATCAACTATCATAAAGAAATGTGATTTCAAAGCACACAAAGTCCTAAAAGTTAAGAAAGTCAAAAGTTCCCACAGATAATTCCAATAGTTCAGTTCACTTTTTTATTCTTTTAAAACCAAGATATTCTAACTATATATACTAATTATAGCACAACATTAAGTACCTTTTAGCAATGCTGCCTCTTGAGAGCAGGTGATCATATTAATTAGCAACAAATAAATCAGGATTAAGTACAAGAAGTAGAATTTAGCAGTCAATTTGATATTCACTTAGTAATATGCATAGCCACTATTGTGCCCCTGGTAATTAAGAATAAATGCTTAATTATTGTGACTACCTGGGAAAGGGTGATATTATGGCCTATCATATTTTCTTTGAGATCTCTGTGTCATGGGTTTTGAGACCAGCAAATCCCTTCAGGGCAACTTACCACTTTCCTTTTAAAACTTTGGGTTTTTTAAAGTTTTATTTTAAGACTTACAATTTTGTTTCTTAGCTGTGTTTGTTTGGGCTCCTGGAGAATTATCTTGCCTTTTTTTTTTTTTTTTTAAAATAAGCTCTGCTATGAATTTTAAGGGATGCTTGTTATATTTTATTCTGCATTGCTGGGTGTTTTGTGGTGGGAGAATTTTCAGATTATTTAGTCTAGAATCTTACAGGAAAAGGAAATCCCTTAACCTTTAAGACATAGTTCAGCTTCTTCAGGAAACCTCCCCAACTCCTCAGGTGGGGTTAGGGGGCACTTTTCTACTACTGGGCAGAGCACACTATATGTACTTATCTGTCTCTTCCACTAAGACAGTAAACTTCTTGCAGGCAAGTACTATGTCTTTTACCAGTTTCTATCACAGTATCTTGCATATAGGGGGTGTATAAATGTTCATGAAATGAGAGAATGAATATACTACTTTAATATTTCCTCATTCATTTATTCTTTAATTTTTTGACCTACCTTTTTTCTTTTACCTGAATTAAAAAGTGAGTCCCCACATAATTCCTATAGTGTGATGTATAATACCAGATAAAGTAATACAATCAGGGACTAACCAATGATGAACAGGAGACTCAGCTGACAGTTAACTAAGTGCTAAATGACAACTATATCCAGTTTGATTTCTAGATTCTTTTTTGTCCATATGTGTACACAGCAAACTGGCCTCTCTTGAATTTTATTAGATTATTTCTCTCCCTACATGTATTCTGCACTAATCTTTTCTTACTTTATTTTGATCACATCTCCATTTTATTAATGATTATTTCTTTAAGGACTTAGTTTTCTTCTATCTCCAGACTGTGTACCCTATCAAATATAAGAAATATATTTAATTTCACCAAAAGAGGTACTAATGAAAATATTAAATATTTTGATATGCTGGAATCTTTATTTTATCCCTTTAACATTAAGCCACTAATAACACTACTGTTTCCTATAAATAAAACTCTGTGGCCGAGTCTGCTTTTTTTCTTACTGCTAAAAGGAGTTTATTAAACTGAATTAAGAGTGATATTTCTAAGTCAAGATACACATATTTTACAGCTAACATATTTATAGCTAACTTCATATTCAATGGTGAAAAACAGAGTTTTTCCTCTAAGATCTGAAACAGGACAAAGATGTCCACTCTCACCATTTTATTCAACATAGTACTAGAAGTCCTAGCTGCGGCAATCCGACAAGAGAAAGAAATAAAAGGCATCCAAATTGGTAAGGAAGATGTAAAACTGTCACTATTTGCAGACAACACTACCTACAGAAAAACCTAAAGACTCTACCAAAACCTACTAAAAATGATAAGTGAATTCAGTAAAGTTGCAGGATATAAATTTAATATATGTAAATCTGTTGCATTTCTATACACTAATAATGAAGCAGCACAGAGAAATTAAGAAGGCAATCCCATTAATAATTATACCAAAAGGGGGCGCCTGGGTGGCTCAGTCGTTTAGCGTCTGCCTTTGGTTCAGGTCATCATCCCAGCATCCTGAGATGGAGCCCCACATCGGGCTCCCTGCCAGGCGGGAAGCCTGCTTCTCCCTCCCCCCCCCCCCCCCCCCCCCCCCGGGGGGAACCCCCTCCCCCCCCCCCCCCCCCCCCCCCCCCCCCGCTTGTGTTACCTCTCTTGCTGCGTCTCTGTCAAATAACTAAATAAAGTCTTTAAAAAAGAATAATAATTGTACCAAAAGGATAAAATACATAGGAATAAACTTAATCAAGGAGGTGAAAGATCTGTACTCTGAAAACCATAAAACACTGATGAAAGAAATTGAAGATGACACAAACAAATGAGAAGATATTCCATGTTCATGGACTGGAAGAACCAATATTGTTAAAATGTCCATATGACCCAAAGCAATCTACAGATTCAATATAATCCTTATCCTTAAGTAATAACAGCATTTTTTCTTACAAAGTGAGAACAAATAATCCCAAAATTAATATGGAATTACAAAAGAGCATGAACAGCCAAAGCAATCTTGAGAAAGAACAAGACTGAAGGTATCATAATCCCAGATTTCAAGATAAACTACAAAGCTGTAGAAACCAAAAGAGTATCGTACTGGCACAAAAACAGACACATAGAGCAGCAGAACAGAACAGAAAGCCCAGACATAAACTCACGCTTATATGGCCAATTGATCTATGACAAAGGAGGCAAATAGTCTTTGATAAATGGTACTGGGAAAACTGGACAGCTACATGCAAACGAGTGAAACTGAAGAACTTTTTTATACCACACTCAAACAAAATGGGCTAAACAACTAAATGGGAGATCTGAAACCATACAACTCCTAGAGGAAAACACAAGCAGTAATTTCTCTGACATCAGCCTTAGCAATATTTCTCTACAGGCATGGGAGACAAAAGCAAAAATAAACTATTGGGACTACATCAAAATAAAAAGTTTCTACACAACAAAGGAAACCACCAATAAAGTGAAGTGGCACCCACTGAACAGGAGAAGATATCTGCAAATGATATATCCAATAAGGGATTAATACCCCAAAAAATAAAGTCACGGAATGAATAAGACAGGAATAAAAGATACAGTATAGGGAACAGAGTCAATGACCTTGCTATATCATTGCAGGGGGCAGACAGAAATGGTAGCTACACTTGTGGCGAGGGTAGAGAAGTCAAATCACTGTGTTGTATACCTGAAACGAACGTAACATGTGTGTCAACTATACTCAAAAACAAACAAACAAAATCCCCTGACATTTTGCTGGAAAACAAGAGTAGTTTTTTTTTTTTTTTTAAAGAATTTATACAACTCAATCCCCTGAAACAATCCAATTAAAATGGACAAAGGACCTGTATGGCCAACAGACACATGAAAAAGATGCTCAAGATCACTGATCATCAGGAAAATGCTAATCAAAAATCACAATAAGGGGTGTCTGGGTGGCTCAGTCGGTTAAGCATCCAACTCTTGATTTCAGCTTAGGTCATGATCCCAGGGTTGTGAGATCGAGGCCCACACCAGGTTCCACACTCAGCACAGAGTTTGCTTAAGGTTCTCTCCCCCTCCCTCTGCCCTGCTCTCAAAAATATAAAATAAAATAATAAGAATAAATTAAAAAATTTTAAAACCCCATAATAAGATATCATCTTATATCTGTCAGAATGGCTAGAATAAAAAAGACAAGAAATAACAAGTGTTGACAAAGTTCTGGAGAAAAAGGAACCCTTATGCACTGCTGGTGAGAATGTAAATTGGTGTGGCCACTGTGGAAAACAGTATGGAGGTTCCTTAAAAAATTGAAAATAGAAATATCATATGATCCAGTAATAGCACTGCTAGGTATTTACCCAAAGAAAATAAAAACACTAAAAAAAAAAAAAAAAAAAAAAAGAAAATAAAAACACTAATTTGAAAAGATATGTGCACCCCTGTATTTTTGCAACATTATTTACAGAAGCATAGGGAAGCAACTCATGTGTCCACTGACAGATGAATGGATAAAGAAGATATGACATATACATATGTATATACATGCATACATACATACTAGGGAGTATTATTCAGCCATAAAAAGAATGAGATCTTGCCATTTGGGACAACATGGATGGACCCAGAGGGTATTATGTTAAGTGAAAAAAATCACAGAAAGGCAAATGCAGTATGATTTCACTTATATGTGGAATCTAAAAAACAAAACAAAACAAACAAACAAAAAACCAAACTCTTCTTAAATACAGAGAACTGGTGGTTGCCAGAAGGGAGTTAGGTGGGGAACATGTCAAATAGATAAGAAAGCTTAAGGGGTATAAACTTCCAGTTTAAAAAAAAAAAAAAAAACAAACAAAACGTCAGGGAGATGAAAAGTACAGCATAGGGAATATAATAAAAAAATAAAAGATGTGGGGTGCCTGGGTGGCTCAGTGGGTTAAAGCCTCTGACTTTGGCTCAGGTCATGGTCTCAGGGTCCTGGGATCGAGCCCCACATTGGGCTCTCTGCTCAGCAGGGGCCTATTTCCTCTTCTCTCTCTGTCTGCCTCTCTGCCTACTTGTGATCTGTCTGTCAAATAAGTAAATAAAATCTTTAAAAAAATAAAAAAATAAGATGTAAATTTATAGGCAGATTTCTATTTTTCTATTTTTGTGACCATAGTGATATTGATATTCTAATTCAATTCAGGCTTGATCTATCATCTCTACCAATAATAGTTCTAAAGATACAGCAGTAAGGCAGCACAAACCATTGGAATCATCAGAGCTACATAGAAGGGATGGATTTTCCCATGTGTCTAATGAGACATGCGGTTCTTATCCATTAACTTGATATTTAAAATATAAATTTTATTTTAAAAATAGTATTTCAAGTGAATACATAGTAAGGGATGCACACAAGAAAATCAGTAGTGAAAAATCAGAAGTAGTGATAAAAATTACGAGTTAGTAATTTAATTTTGGGTAATTTTTAATATTTCTAAGCTGGAATGTACTACCTCTCTCTTTTTTTTTAAGATTTAAAAAATTTATTTATTTGACAGACAGAGATCACAAGTAGGCAGAGAGGTAGGCAGAGAGAGAGGAGGAAGCAGGCTCCCTGCTGAGCAGAGAGCCCGATGCGGGGCTCGATCCCAGGACCCTGGGATCATGACCTGAGCCAAAGGCAGAGGCTTTAACCTACTGAGCCACCCAGGCGCCCCTGTACTACCTCTTTTTATGAGATCTGTGACTCTATAAAAGAATATGATTAAAAGTAATTTGACAATTTAGAATATTGAAAATGTATTTGATGATTATTTTTCTAAGAATTTTTCTGGATACATGAATTAAGGCTTCATTTGAAGATGATGGGTATCGTCCTGTCTTTCCTGGGAGAAAAAAAGTAGGTACAGTAATACTTCATTTAACCGGAATCTTTACAGAGTGAAAAACCTGTCAGGAGGTTTTTCAAACAATTGGAATATTACCCTTTGAACATACAACCTGTAGAAGAGAGAAAAAGATAAAACAAGATGAAACCAGAGAGGGAGACAAATCACAAGAGACTCTTAATCATAGGAAACAGAACGAGGATAGCTAGCGGGCTGGTAGGTGAGGGCATGGGGTAACTGGGTGACGGGCATTAAGGAGGGCACGTGATGTAATGAGCTGTGCGTGTTATACGAGACTGATGAATCACTGACCTCTACCACTGAAACCAGTAACACATTATATGTTAATGAACTGAATTAAAAATAAATAAGTAAAATAAAAACACCACCCCTATAAATCTTTTAGAGTACCTTACTTCTTATCACTCTGCGTGAAGAACACGGAAGATAACTGAACCTACTCTTGAGTTAGAGTTATCGTCATAAATGCATGATGGCCCTCAATGATGTCTGGCAGCAAGTAAACATCTGGGAATACGAGTAAACAAAAACATCCTTTCCCCCCATTTTTAAAGAAACTTTAGTTGATACATAATCAGTTTCAGGTGTATAGAACAGTGTTTCTGTATTTACATACATTATGAGATGTTTATCACAAATGAAGTCCCGTCACCACATGATGCTATCGCAGGATTACTGACTACTCTATGCTGCTCTCTTCTTCCCAGTGACTGATTTATTTCAAACCAGAAGTGTGTCCCTCTGAATTCCCTCCATCTATTTCACTCATTCCCCGCAGCTGGCAACTGTCAGCTTGTTCTCTGTATCTATGCATCGGTTTCTGTTTTGTTTCTTCACTTGTTTTTTTAGATTCCACACATGAGTGATAGCACGTGACATTCATCTTTCTCTGACTTATTTCATGTAGTGTCACGTCCTCTAGGTCCATCCCTGTTGCTCATCTGGCAGGATTTCCTCCTTTCTTGTGGCTGAATAATATTCCACTGCACATATATACCACATCTTCTTTGTCTATTCGTGTATCAATGGACACCTGGGTTGTTTCCCTATCACGGCTATTGTAAATAATGCTGCAGTAAACATAGGGGTGCATATATCTTTCCAAGTTAGTGAAAAAACATCATTTATTATACATGATATTATATAAATGGTGCCTTCTTAGGACATGAAGCTACAGAAATCTATTTGGACTTTCATTAAATGACCCCAGACTACTTTTGCTTTTCACCTATTTTTACCTTAGTGTTTTTTTTTTTTTTTAACAGCTTTTCCTTGTCACAGGATTATCAAATATCCTTTATTACTGACAATGTGCCTCAACTCCTACCATTTTCTGCTTCCGCCGAGGGCTGGTGATCAGATCAGTGAGTTCAAGTGGTGTCTAACATTCGGAAGCGGTCTCTGAGCGCGGGACCGGTGATGGTATTACATGACCTGCTGTAGACTCTGTCACACATCTCTATATTCCATTTTATCTTGAGTGTCCAGCTACATTCTCTTGGTCAGTGATTTTCACTGTATGTGTATTTTTCATACTCTGAGGGGGTCTGTGTGCGGGGAATTTGCAGTGGAAGTAACTGAGGCCAACGGAAAAGCTCTGGCTGAGAAGGGGACCGACCTGGAGCCCCTGAACACTTGGCACCAGCTGCCAGCGCCGTCACCAGAAGGGACCTCACAGGCGGACCCTGAAAGCCACTTCTAGAGACCTGAGGATGCTGGGTTCAGGAGCCTCGGGAGAAGGCAGGTGTCACTGTCTGACTTGCTCTCTTCCTGCCTCTGGACACTCATCTAATCCTGCACACAATGGCGGAATGTGACGAGAACATGACGGAAAGGACAAGCAAAGGCAGAGCGTACTGATTACTCATCCCCTGTGAGGCAAATGCACGGATTCACAACTACACAAATGTTCTTGAGAACAGGAGTGTTTTTGGAACTGAAGCGGAGAGGAGTGCTCTGACTTCCTCTGCTAGGGAAGCTGCTAGAGAGACGGACGGGAGGCAGAGGCAGAGCGCGAGGAGCGGCTGAGGGGAGGGGAAGGACGACGTATCTGCCGCACCACAAGGTGGTCCTCCTAGGTTCACCTAATGCTCAGACGCCTACACCGGAGCACACCTGGCATCAGTGTATTCAGGATTTCTGACAGAGACCATTCAGAACTTGCTAGCAGGGCAGCGTCTGATGGCGGCTTCGCATAATTCACGTGACAGCTCGCCTAGCCATCTAGGAGTTACCTCTTTTCTAAGGAGATACAGCTCACGTGGGAGGAGAAGAAATCCATAAAAGTGGGTGCGGAATCTACCCGGACTTAGAAGCCGGGCTGTCTTATAGGAGCCACGGTCTTGGAAACAATAGCATCCAGGGTTGCACAGCGGCTATGCCGATTCTAAGAAACTCAGGACAGTCCAAAGTACAGTGCCTCCACCAAATACTCATCTCTCCTTTGCAGGTCCTCCCAGCCCAGATGCAATTTATAATCAGATGGTCATTTTTTGTTTGTTTGTTTTTGTTTTGTTTTTTTTCAAAAAGATTTTATTTATCTGACAGAGATCACAAGTAGGCAGAGAGACAGAGACGGGATGGGGGGGAAGCAGGTTCCCTGCTGAGCAGAGAGCCCGATGTGGGGCTCAATCCCAGGACCCCAAGATCATGACCTGAGCTGAAGGCAGAGGCTTAACCCACTGAGCCACCCAGGCAGAGCAGCAGAGAAGCAGACAGATCAGTTCCCTCTCTGCTGAGCGGGGAGCCCGATGAGGGGCTTGATCCCAGGACCCTGGGATCATGACCTGAGCTGAAGGCAGCCACTTAATGGACTGAACCACCCAGGCACCCCCAGAGGGTCATTTTTATATGTGTGTTGCCTAGTAATATAACTGACATCTTTAATGTCATCAGGTTACTAAGGGAACTTAAACATTTTTACCTGACGCCAGCTTTTCATCTAGCAGGGGAAACTGTAGTAAGTATCACCTATCACCATATGGTACTACACACGTAGTCAGAATGCCCATCAAGAAGTTTAATATGAAATACTTTTTGGATCTCAAAGGACTTGGCCAACTCAAACTATGTCACTTTGACCATGAAAACTTCTTTCAGGGCACGTGTTCTCCCTTCCTATTTATTTTCTTTTTGCCTAAATTCTCTGAATACCTAGGTGAATTGGGCTACAATTTTTACTATAGCTGGTCGTTTAATCAGGAGAATCTGATAGGATAATACTAAATAAAGCCAAAACAATACTAGTAATCCTAAAGCATATCTAGAAGAATAAACGCATGAGCATACTTAAGAAAACGAGAGCCTAGCAATGCCATCTCTGGAAATTTACCCCCGAGAAACACGGTCCTATTAGCAAGTGTTCACGGTAATAAATGGCATGTTGTTCACGTCTACTGTTTATCTAGCTTCTCAAGCCAGAAATGTGAGGTCCATCCTTGCCTTCTCTTTTCCTCATCTTTATACACCTATTCAATCAGCAACTCCTTCTTCCACTTCCAAAACACCCGTCTTCATTTCTCTCCATCCTCATGGCCTACCCACCTCCCCTCACACGTTAAAATCCCAACTCTCAGTCCCCCGGACTGGGACCTTATTCAGAAAAAGGCTGCAGTTATGCATCTGTACACCAAGGAAAGCCAGGGATTGCAGGGAGGACTCTCCCTAGATCTCAGAGGAATGACCGCCCTACTAACAATTAGTTCCTATTTTTCTACACCACCCAGTTTGCAGCACTTCCCTACGGCAATTCTAGCAATTCTAGCTCCACCTCAGTCCAATCCTCCGTCCTTCTCACCTGGGCTAATGCGCTGCCTTCATACTTGTGCCCCGGCCCCTCCCACTGCTGACCTACCGCGGTCTATTCCTCACACAGCAGACAGTGTGGCCTTTTCAAAAGTTAAATTAGCACATTGCCACCTTGGTTTAATATCCTTCGGTGGCTTTCCATTGCTCTTTTAGAATAAAGTGCAAAACTCTTACCATGTCCTAGGATAACCGTTCTTAAACTTTCTGGTCTTCAAAATTACTGAGGACTCCAAGGGTTTTTGTTTATATGGTTTAAATCTGTCAATATTTGCCATATTAGAAATTAAAGTTGAGAAATTTAAAAATCATTACCTGTTACCTAGAAGTAACTTAATTTTAAAATTTTATTTGTTTTTAATTTTTAGACAGAGAGAATACAAGCAGTTAGGGGGAGGAATAGAGGGAGAGAGAGAATCTCAAGACCCTGAGATCACGACCTGAGCGGAAATCAAGAGTTAGATGCTTAACTGACTGAGCCACTCGGGTGCCCCAGAAGTAACTTAATTTTTTAAATGCAAATATATTTTCCAAAGGAGAAGAAAACACAGTGAGAAGACTGACATTGTTTTACATTTTTGCAAATCTCCTTAATGCCTGGCTAAGCAGAAAATAACCAGATACTTGTGTCTCATTTAGCATTCAATCTGTTGTGATGCTGTGTCCCGAGGCCTCTGGAAAATGTCACTGCATACACAGGAGTGAATGAGTGTAAAAAGGGGCAATTAGTGTCTTACTGTTGTTACGAAAATAGTTTTAAAAAGATCAGGACTCCTAGGGGTTCCCATTTCCTACTTTGGGAACCATGGGGCCTAGGAAACCCTGCATAATTTACCCCTGCCTAACTTTCTAACCTGATCTCATACACGCTGTTCCTCCTGCTCTCCATGTGGCTGGATCCTTCCGCATCCTTCAAGTCCTAGCCTCGCTTTCATCAGGTAGAGGAAGTTTTCCTTCACTACTTGCTTCAAAGAGGTCACCTCCTACTGTTATTCTTCAGTTCAATTCTCTGCTTGTTTCTTTCATAGCACTTATTACAATTTATAGTTTAAAAACACATTTATCTGTCATCTTTATTTGATTATGGGCTCCATAAGGATAGCACTCTTGTCTGACCTTTTGACTGTTATATCCCCAGGACAGTATCTGGGACACAGTAAGCATGCAAACATTTTACCGAGTGAAAGAATAAATGAATCATGGATTTGTACAAATATTTATCTGCCAAGGATGTTGCTGCTTACATTCACTTATTAACAAATATTTACTGAGTACCTATTATGTGCCAGGCATTGTTCTAAGTACGAGGAATAGAAACAGACAAAAATCTCCACCTTAGTTTTGGAGGAGGGGGATACAGAAGATAAACTAAGGAAGTAAAACACGTAATATGTTGGATTATAATACACAATACAGAGAAAAATACAGCAGGAAGGGATAGAGGATGCTGAAGGTACGGTAGAATAGGTTTCAGCTTAAAATAAAGTAGTCTACACAATCTTACTGGAAAAATTATGGGGGTGGGGGTGGTGAAAAACCTGAAAATGGTGAGGAAACAAGCTGTATGAGTATCGGGGAGAGCAACGGAGGGAGCAAGACGAGCAAATACAGGTCTCCGAAAAGGTCATATGCTGGCATGTTTCAGGAACTAAAATGGGCCAGTACGGATCAGTCATAGGAAATGAGGTGTGAGAAGTAACAGAGGGCCAGATGGCATAGGGCCTTGTAGGCCATTACAAGGATTCTGGCTTTATTTTTGAATTCCATGAGAGGTCACTGGAGGGTATTAAGCAGAGGAGTACCTTGACTTCACTTAGTGGCTACGAGAATCACCCCGGATGCTGGGTGAAGACGAGACTGAAGGGAAATGGGCAGACCAGACAGCAAGCGTATTTTAGCCATCTGGGTAAGAAATGATGGGGACTTGGACCCACGTGCAAGCAGAAGGCAAGGTGAGAAGTAGTCAGATTCGGGTCATATTATGACGCTAGAAGGGATAGAATTTGCTGACAGATTGTGTGTTAACCAAGAGAAGAGAGAAGTTAAGGATTCCATCAAGAATTTGGCCTGAGCAACAAGGATATAATTGCCAATGTAACTGCCATTAAGAAAGACAGGAAAGACTTGGGGTAAAGGAGGTTTCATGGGTAAGATCAGGAGTCTGGTTTGGGACAGATTAAGTGTGGGAGGTCTATCAGACATCTAAGACAGATGTCATGTAGGCAGTTAGAGAGGTGGTCTGAAGGATAGAGGTATGGGCTGGAAATACAAATTTGAGACTCGTGAGGATATACTTGGAGCCCAGAGACTAGATGAGATCACCAAAGAACTGGGTATAGAGAAAAAAAGAGAACCGAAGTTTGAGCTCTAGAGACTCCCAAAACAAGAGGACAGGAAAAAGGGAAACTAAAGGAACTGAAAAGGAACTACTGAGAGGAATAAGCCAAAGGAACTGAGGAGGCCAGTAAGGTAGTTAGAAAATCAGATGAGTGTAATGTCCTGAAACCTAAGAGAATATAAAGTATTTCGAGAAGGAGTAATCAATTGTGCCAAACACTGCTGATAGTCATGTATGGTAAGAACTTAAAAGTGATCATTGGATTTAACCAATGTTAGTTAGTGGTTTTACTGTTAGGAACTGGAAGAAGGGTGGAAGTGAACACCTACGTCAGCTGGGTCCAAGAGATAATGAGAAAGGAGAAGTTGGAGCATAAACAACTCTTTCATGGAATTTTGCCTTAAAGAATGAAATGGGGTGGCAGTTGGACAGTTAAATGGACACAGACAGAAGCACACCTGTATGCTCATGGAACTTACGGAACTTAGGGAAGAGGGAAGACCGATAACGCAAACAAGGATTATGTGGAGTTAGATGCTTGAGGAGGAGTGGATGGGACTGGACGTGAGAGAGGGGCTGGCTGGGGCGCCTGCGGGGCTCAGTCGTTAAGCTTCTGCCTGCAGCTCAGGTCATGATCTCAGAGTCCTGGGATCGAGCCCCGCACCGGCTCCCTGCTCAGCGGGGCGTCGGCTTCTCCCTCTCCCTCTCCCACTCCCCCTGCTTGTGTTCCCTCTCGTGCTGTCTCTCTCTGTGTCAAATAAATAAAATATTAAAAAAAAAAAAAGAGAGAGGGGCTGGCTTTTGGAGCACAGATAGTTCATACACACTCAGAGAAGGGATGGAGGCCTATTCAGTTCATACATGCTCACAGGAAGGAATAGGAGATCTACATAAGCACAGAGGCAGGGAGGTGGGTAGACAGGACAGTGAGAACTTGTGGAAGTTTTTTTAAAGTGACTCGTGTTTCCTCAGTTAAATGGGAAGAAACGTCATCAGCAGAAATGAGGATGAGGAAGGAGGTGTTTGGATTTTCAGGAGAGAAGAGTTACCGGGAGTTATCTAGTGGAGTAGAAGAGTTAATGAAGTAAGGAAACGTACTGTGAATGCTGGGCAGCACTTGACATTGATGGTCCTAACTGAGGAGAGTGCAGCTGTGTATTTTTCTCCTGACATGTTTAGCTGCACAGGTACAGACAAGGAAGAATGAGAATTAAACACCTACTTTTGGAAAGCCTCTATGTGAGGGCCACAATGATACATAAGCCAGTTCTAGTCTGAGCTCATGGAGTTTGCATTCTTGCTAATACACTGCAAGAGAGAACGACCCGAGCATCCTACCAGTGGCCTGGATACAGTCTGATACACCTGCATGACGGGATACTAGGCACCCATCTATGGATAAGAAAAGATATTCATGATAAATAAAGTAGGTTAAAAACTATGGTCAGGATGACCCCACTTTTATTTTTGAAATGTGTTATGTACCTATAGAAAAAAAAGACAAGGAAAGCATCATAAATGATAAAGGATTATCTCAAGGTTGAAACTAAAGATGATGAAAATCTTTTTCTTTATACTTACTTGCATCTTTATGAAATGTCTTACATCTATTGTTATTAATTTTAAAACAAGAAAATGTTACTATTCATTTGTATTTTCTCTGAACCTGAATGCCATCTATATGCTTACAAACATTTTTCAGCGATAACTACTTAGTTCTTTCCAATAAAAACCCTTTCCAAAGCTCTTTCCGGGGCGCCTCGGTGGCTGAATCAGTTAAGCGTCTGCTTTTGGCTGGGGTCATGATCTCAGGGTCCTGGGACTGAGCCCTGTGTCGGGCTCTCTGCTCGCTGGAACCTGTTTCCCCCTCTGCCCCTTACCCTGCTCATATTCTCTGTCTCTTGCTCTCTGTCTCTCTCAAATAAATAAAGTCTTTATCAAACAAATTAAACCCATGGCTACTTATAAAATGGCTCTTCACAGTTAAGAGCATGATAGGGTTATCTATCCATCTATTTCTGGTTTGCTGTGTTCCTCAGATCACCATGTCTAATTCAGGGCTTTCGAGTTCACATGGTGTGGGCTGAAGTGTTCCGTGTTTAATGTAAAATGTTGAGAATTTTTGATCTTTCGACTTAGAGCATGTCCACCCAGAAATCAATTAGAACAGGGACATGAACATAAGAACCATGACTCCAATACAGAACTGACTGGCAAGTTGGGAACAGAAAGACAGGAGGACCACCAGCTTGTCTTCTAATTCTATTATCTTTCCTGTCTTCCAAGAGTACTAGAAAAAGGAATAGGCTTTAAAAAGACATCAAGAATTTTCCTCAATTCTGGGTTGTTTGTATGTCTAAGTACCTCGATATGTCTAAAGAATAGGTTTCTGGCTGAAACAAAGACGATTATTTTAAATCACATGCTAATCAAATCAGTCTTTAGGGACCCAAATGCAAATTCTTCTTTTATTCACCTTTTGTATGCCTAGTACATTAAAAGCACTTAGGAAAGGTTCAATCAATGAACTTGATGGTAATGAATGACTAATATAAAGCCTATTCAGTTTTTAATCATAGTTAATAATCACTTTAAATCAACTACTATATTATAATACTCTTACTATTATGATTATGATGCTTTAATAAAACATATTACCTTATATTTACAAAATCTTTACCTCTACTATTCCTCTTTGTGTGTTTAAGTGGTATTTGTATTGAAGCAAGAATATGATTCCAAACATTTTTTTCTTGGTAACTTCAAAATAGGATATAGGAAACCAAACCTTAGTCTTTATAAACATTCTGTTTTAAAATATATTACAAAGAGGGCGCCTGGGTGGCTCAGTGGGTTAAGCCGCTGCCTTCTGCTCAGGTCATGATCTCAGGGTCCTGGGATCAAGTCCCGCATCAGGCTCTCTGCTCAGCAGGGAGCCTGCTTCCCTCTCTCTCTGCCTGCCTCTCCGACTACTTGTGATTTCTCTCTGTCAAATAAATAAATAAAATCTTTAAAAAAAAAATATATATATATATATTACAAAGAATAAATGGAATTGAATGTCAAGAATGAGTAAGTGAAAGCTTTTACTCATCTGGTTTACAACTTATATCAGCTAATTTTTTAAAATTTAAGTTGATTAAATTTTTTGGTTGTTTCATTTCAAATGGCCACACCAGAAAAGGGTTGTTTGTCATGGTTATTTATGCCTTTCCTTTCTGTTTTAGCTTAAAAGAAATGTTCAAATTTAATAAATATGGAGCTGTTATAAACAGTAGCAAAAACAATTCCAATAAATTAAAATTGGTTATACATTTGAAATCTTTGTAATAGATTATACATTAGAGTAAAATAAAAATACTCAGCTGAATTAAAATAAACAAGATCACATAGTAAAGTTGGAGTATAGGAAAATTCAGCCATGCTTTTTTGGTAAAATCCAGGCTACGAAAGCACAGAAATGTGCAACTCCTCCACTATACCCCCATGTCCTTTCTGTTTCCAAATCAATAATAAAAATTCATAAGGAATAAAAATGAATGACAAAATAATACAAGAAATCTAAAGACCCAGACTCTCAAATAAGAAAAGGAAAAATATGTCCACATTCCCATTTACTGATTCTCTACCATTACCTTTAAAGTGGGAGAGAATCATCAAAGCTCCCCTCCATCTGGTCTGTTTCTGTTCTGACTCTTGAAGGGACTTGAAACTATCACCCACCCCCTTGAGACTGGACTCCAAGGCAGCCACTCTCCTTTAGAACTTTCGCTAGAACCCCGAGGCTTCCCAACCCTTAACTAAAACTGTCTCTCTCATCCCCCCTTTATCTTGTATTTTTTGTGAATACGTGTGCCCCTGCTCTTTTGAAGGTAAGGACCCTGGCCTACTTTAACTTCTGAGACCCCCATTACCAGCATCCTTCATATCTAGCAGAAAACTCTGCATAAAGTTAAAGTTAAATAAGACTAAAGAAAAATAACGACTTGTAAGAAAACCAAATATAGTTCTAGGTCACTGATCCAAGGGCTTGCTCTCTAGCACTCGCAAGTCCCTGAAATAGGGCCCACAGGACAGAGGAAAAATGCTGAGAAGGACCACATTAAACACATTGTGACCAGCTGGCTCCCTGGATAGAAGGATTCTTCTACCTAGTTTGAGAAAGCAATGAAAGCCTAATTTGCCTACAATTATGAGATGCAACACAAAAAGTAAGAGACCTGGACAGTGTAAAGGGAAGGAGAACAAGGAGAAGAGAAATGATAAGAGCCAGCAGAGCCTGCCAGTAATTAGGAGAAAGAATGGGGGCAGCAGCAGTGGCAGCCAGCAGAAACGAGAAGCTGTGACGGGGTGGCAAGTTGCAGACATTTTAGACCACAGAGAACCGCCAGCCATAAAGTGGGCTGGGCTGTGTGCCAACCAGTAGATTTTAGCAATCTCAAGAGAGAAAAAGAAGCTTTTTAGCCCTATGCTTCACACTATCTATAAATACCCATGGTATAGCACAACAATTTAAGAGGACGCTGTAAGGTATAGAATATGTCCGAAAAAAGATTTTCTAGAAAACCAGCTAAAAAAATAAAAAGCAGAAGGTAACTTTTCGGCTTTTTGAAACCAATACTAATCTAAAGTGTTTAACTTTCTAAAGGGTACTAGACAGTTATGGGTTTATTAGAGTAAAGAAAGAAAAAGGAACGAACACTGGCTGAATACCTATCGGACGCTGAAAGCTTGACAAACATTTCTTTCAGTCCCTCACAACAGCCCTATCACATAAACATTATTATTCCCATTTCCACGCTCAGTAAAATAAGGCTCAGAGAGATTATACAGAACTTGCCCAAGGTCCCCAGGCTCGTCTGACATAAAAATCCATGTTTTCTCAAATATACTGTTAAGGAGAAAGAGGAATCAACAAAAATAAATACAAGTAAGAAGACTAGTGGTTACATTTTTTTCCTTTTGCAGGTTAAAGACAATAGGTAACCGAGGTTATAGCCTCACACACGGCACGCTTGGGCACGCTTGTGTAATTCTTCTCAGCCAGACCGTTTATCACATTCAGAGAGTGAAAAGTCTTACACTCAGGACTATACACTCAACTTGACTTCTCCTCAGCTGGTTGTTGTTCTTGTTGAAGTATTCATATTTTGGGAAGCTGTAGCTTATTTTAGCTTATTTTAAAAAATTAGCTTTCTAAGCTGATCTAGCATACATAAGGTACATAAGATATCAGACCCAAGCTGATTTTTCTTTTCTTTTTCTTTCTTTCTTTCTTTCTTTTTTTTTTTTTTTTTTTAAAGATTTTATCCATTTATTTGACAGAGAGAGAGAGAGATCAGAAGTCGGTACAGAGGCAGACCGGGGCAGCGGGGGGTGCAGGGGGAGGCTGGGAGGTGAGGCGGAGCAGGCTCCCTGCTGAGCAGAGAGCCCGATGTGAGGCTCGTCCCAGGACCCTGAGACCATGATCTGAGCCGAAGGCAGAGGCTCAACCCACTGAGCCACCCAGGCGCCCCCCAAGCTGATTTTTCTGAAAGGTGTTTTGGTTACTGTGTTATTGTTTCTTTAATACTATACAGTTAAAAGCTCAATATACCTCAATCCACTCTATTCTAAATCCCTTGTATGGTAAATAATCAGACAATAACAGAGAAATCCCAGAAATGACTATTTCTGGTTACTCAGTACTTTCACAATGAAAATTTTCATAGTCAGTTACATCCACAAAACAGTTCCCCATCCACAGAAGGTGCTATGAAATAGCACTTTATTTGTTGCTGGTGAGAAAATAAACAAGTACAACACTCAGAAAATGTTCATGGCCTCTGGTTTAGTATTTCTAGAATTTATCTTAAAAAATACTTCAAATATTTTAAAAGCTTTGTGAAAAAAAAAAGTTTATTCTAGTATTACCTAGAATAGCAAGAAACTGTGAACAACTTAGTAATTTAATGCTCCCCAATATAGAAAAAGTTAATAATACAGGGTTGAGCAAATTATGCAGCAATTAAAAATGGTCATAAAGTATATAACTTAGAAAATCACGATATTAGTATAAAATGGAAGAATCAAGAATGTTTTTTACAGAAGCTCTCCACTATGTGAAACAAGAAAATACGGTATTTTTGAAAACATATTTTTAAAAATCTACATTATAAACAGTAAATATACATCTATGCAGTTATTTTGTTTTATTTTTCTATATATTCTACGAGCAGGTACTACCATTACAATGGAAAAATAAAACACCTTGAATTTTTCCAAGTTACATTATTTCACAATACACTAGTCTGGCCTGTAGCAGCTCCCTGAAAACTAGCAGTACTTGCTGGAAATTTAGAATTCTGAAGCTAAAGTTTTAGAAACCCATTCGAGGTTAAGATATTCTAAGTATACTGGGTGAGAGAAACAGGTTTCAAATGTTGACAGGCCAGATGAGTTGAATCTGACAAGAAGAAATCTGACAGAGATAAATACAAGATTCTGTACTAAGGGCCAAATAGTCATGAACCACAGTTTGGAGGAAGTATCTCAGGAGAAGCATATACTGAAGACCTGGGTCTTCGGCAGGAACAGGTCAGTCAGTTTGATGTAGCTACTCAAAAACAAATACTATTTAAAATTTATTGGCTGGACAATGTTAAAATGAGGAAAGCGACAGTGCCTGTGGCAGGTGGAATTTTAGGATGACCCCCGATGACACATGCCCTTGTATCATCCTTTCCCCTTGGGCATGAGCAGGAACTGCGGATCAGGAACTTCCATTAGGGAGGGCAGAGATGACCTGGAAAGAGCTGGCCTTAAAGCAAACAGCCAAGCTGACCAGGCTGTAAACTGCCCATGGAGAGGGACGGCCTCTAGCTAAGGGAGGGGGCCTCAGTCCTACAACCACAAGTAACTGAATTCTGGCCATAACATGAATGAATCTGGAAGACAACACCAAGTTCTAGATGAAAACACATCATGGCTAGCACGCTGAATGAGAGTGTGGCCTTCTGGGAACCGGAAGAGAAGACCCAAATGAGCCATGCCCCAGCTCCTGACCTGTGGAGACCGAGAAATAATAAACAGGTAGTGGTTTAGGCTGCTGAATTTGTGGCAATATGTTATGCAGCAAAAAATTAATAAATAAAAGTAAAATATAATAAAAAAATAAAATACAGTGCTATTCTGTTTGATTGGATGATTCCTGCAGTGTTAGTAGTATTGATTTTGGGTGAAAAACGTTATAAAGGCATATATAAAAAGTTTGAGAAAGGTTTCAGGGAGATAGTACAGTAATTTTAAATTATGTTATGTTAGGCATGAAAGAGAAAATATCTGGAAACAGAGGAATTATGTTTGCTTCTACATGGCTATACTGCAGAACTTGGAAGAATATGAGAAAATTCCAGGGAATCAGATACTTAATTTTCTGATAGAAAAATGCTTCCAAACATAAAACACTGCTTTTTAAAAAAGATTTTAAAAATGTATTTATTTCAGAGAAAGAGAGACAGCATGAGTACAAGCGGGGGGCGGGGGGGGGGGGTGGGGAAGGACAGAGGGAGAAGCAGACTCCTTGCTGAACAGCGAGTTAATGTGGGGCTTGATCCCAGGACCCTGAGATCATGACCTGAGCCAAACGTAGGTCAGTGGCTCAACTGACTGAGCCACTCAGGTGTCCCAGAACAAAAGCTTTTTCAGTCCTTGAGTTCCTCATCCCAGGAAGTTTCAAGCTTAGAAAGCTGACAGGGAGACCTCACAGAGAGAACCTAGGTATTTCTAGATGGTCTGATTAGTAACCTAAAGACTGCCTCTTTCTTAGACGTTTGCATCTTGAATATTGTATGTGAATAAAGAAGTACTTTCTGATAGAGCATGAAAACTTTGCTGCCTGGTGTATTACAGGTAGAAGGTAAACATTTGTTGAATGAATAAATGCATAAAAACAAAAAACTGGGATGGCCTGGGTGGCTCAGTTGGTTGGGCAGCTGCCTTCCGCTCAGGTCATGATCCAGCGTCCTGGGATCGAGTCCCACATCGGTCTCCTTGCTCAGTGGGGAGCCTGCTTCTCCCTCTGCCTCTGCCTGCCACTCTGTCTGCCTATGCTTGTGCTCTCTCTCTCCCTCTCTCTCTGACAAATAAAATCTTAAAAAAAAAAAGAAAACTAACAAAGGAAAGGGATGGAGATATGAATATGGTAAGACTTAAGTTACCTCTCAATTTGAGTGTGGGGGGTGAGGTATATTAAAAATAAGCCCTTGATGAGAGTGAGGGCGCAATTATCTCTGGGAGAAATAATGGTGTCTTTCTCTAGCAAAAAGGCCCCCCACAAAGAGAAACTGATAGAGCTCTGTGAGCTGACGATCCAGTTTGGGTCCTGGCGGCGCCCTCCTGTGCCTGGTCCATGAGGCTAACTGAAGCATTTCCTGCCGGGCTTCACGTTGAGCTGGGAGGCAGGCTAAGGCAGGAAGTGTAGGGTCAGGACTGAGGAGTGGGAGCTGTTAAGCATGAGTGATCTAGAGAAATTTCAGAATCTGAAGTCTTTTTTTTTTTTTTTAAAGATTTTATTTATTTATTTGACAGAGATCACAAGTAGGCAGAGAGGCAGGCAGAGAGAGAGGAAGGGAAGCATGATCCCCACTGAGCAGAGCGCCCAACGCGGGGCTCGATCCCAGGACCCTGAGATTATGACCTGAGCCGAAGGCAGTGGCTTTAACCCACTGAGCCACCCAGGCGCCCCCAGAATCTGAAGTCTTAAAGGAAGCATGATCCAAGAAGGTTGTGTGCCAGTAAGTCACTACGGAGCACAAACGGGGGGTGCCGGGCCGAGAGGTTCCATGAGCTGAGACCAAGACTGGCAAGTTTCAGCACGTGTCACCGAAGCCCGTGGATAACCCACGTGCAGCAGAACGAAGACAGGAACTGTGACAAGTTCTTACCCTTTTGTTAATGAAAAACTTCATTCCAAAAGCTATTAATTTCTAGACAGCATATATATATTGGATATGCAAATACTGCTGATTTCTTGTCGGCTCTGTAGTCCATAGCCTTGGAAACATTTACTTTTCTACATTTATCCCACTGCTTTTACTAAAAACTTATGACAGACTGACTGGACAATATATCAACAAATAAAATCCAAATATGCTTTTTGCTCTCATAATTTTTCTTTTCCCTTTTTTAATACTCAAGTTAATGGAACAAATTATACTGGGGATCAAAAATATACTTGAAAATTACCTTTATTCACTAAGGTGGCTGTTCACTTAGTATCATTTATAGGTTAAGAGGCACAATGTTTCTTGAGTTATTTACTTTAGACATTGCTAGAGCAATGTCACTCCCACTTAACAAATTATTTTATACTTTTAATCTTATTTTAGCTAGTTCATTCCTCATGTGAAGTCAGCTTTAAAAATGTGTTTAATTCTTCAGTTAATGATGAGGCTTTTTGGGGTTCATACCCTCTCATTTATTAGTGGGTCTCTCATTTCCTTTTCCCCTGAAATAAAACCATGTTGTATTCTTTTTAGCTCCTCTTTTTATCCCTTGCAAAGTTTTATTAATACTTCAAACTGTCGGGGCGCCTGGATGGCTCAGTTGGTTAAGCACCCAACTCTTGCTTTTGGCTCAGGTCTTGATCTCAGGGTCGTGAGATCCAGCCCTGCCTCCAGCACCACGCTCAGTGTGGAGTCTGCTTAAGACTCTCTCTCTCGGGCGCCTGGGTGGCTCAGTGGGTTAAGCCGCTGCCTTCGGCTCAGGTCATGATCTCAGGGTCCTGGGATCGAGTCCCGCATCGAGCTCTCTGCTCAGCAGGGAGCCTGCTTCCCTCTTTCTCTCTGCCTGCCTCTCCGTCTACTTGTGATTTCTCTCTGTCAAATAAATAAATAAAATATTAAAAAAAAAAAAGACTCTCTCTCTCTCCCTATCCCTCTGCTCCTCCCCCTCCTCTCTAATAAATATATAAATCTTAAAAAAAAAACCCTTCAGTCTTCAGCTCTGCCTCTGAATGTCACTGGTAAGCTGGTTTTTACTTTTTCAGTCAGCTCCTTAAGCTATCATAAAATTATATAAAATATTGTTCTATTTGCATTCTCCATATTCCCATTCCCTCTCCCCAGCAACTGAATAATTTTGATATGATCAGGCTATATGATAGTAACAGTGCAACTCAAGATGTTTTAACCCTCTTAGGTGACACCCAGTTTTAATGTTTCCTCCCAGCACTCCTTAACCCAATCTGTTAAGGGACCCTAGTTCAAGATTTCCTTTTGATATATGGGAAATTTATTAATATTTTCTGCTGTTATTACCCAAACACAAATCAATTCATATCTGAATTAATACACTGTTATCTTTACTGGTGGTTCTCCCAAATGCCTTTCTCCCTAGTAACAATACACTCTCACTAGATTAATCATTCTAAAAAATATGTATTGTCACTCATTTTATTTTTTATTTTTTAAAGATTTTATTTATTAACTTGACAGAGAGAGAGAAATAGACTAAGGAACACAAGGAAGGGGAGTGGGAGAGGGAGAAGCAGGCTTCCCACTGAGCAGTGAGCCCAATGCGGGGCTCGATTCCAAGACCTCGGGTTCATGACCTGAGCCAAAGGCAGACGCTTAACTACTGAGCTACCCAGGTACCCCTTGTCACTCCTTTTATTTATTTATTTTTAAAGATTTTATTTATTTATTTGACAGACAGAGATCATGAGTAGGCAGAGAGGCAGGCAGAGAGAGGGGAAGGGAAGCAGGCTCCCTGCTGAGCAGAGAGCCCGATGCAGGGCTCGATACAGACCCTGGAATCATGACCTGAGCTGAAGGCAGAGGCTTTAACCTACTGAGCCTCCCAGACCCACCCCCAACCCCCTCCCCTGCCTTGTTACTCCTTTTAAATACACACAGAAATTCCTTATTTGATGGTCTGGCTCCACTTTAACTGATTATTCTTCATTATAAACACAGATCTAGGTTTCTGCTACCTGCATGTGTTTTCACCTCTGTGGCCATCAAATGTCATCTAGCATCCAGGAGGGATGACTTCAGGAGGGAGTCTGTCATCACCTCCTGAAGAGGTCTCTGACTACTGTGGCTCTTACCAATCTCTCCCCTTTCTCCTCTATTACCTCTCCAAAAAGTACTTTCAGAGTATCTCTCATTATGGCATTTGATTACATTCTGGCTTATAACTGTTCTTGTTACTTAATGAATTTTTACTGTCTCACCAGTTAGCACAGTTAGCTGGGACCACAGCTTATACAACTTTGGCATCCGGGCCATGGGGTAAGTATTTAATAAAAATATCTAAGTTAAACTTAATAAGCACTGTTTTCTTATGTTTGTATTTTATTTCTTGGGTAGTCTGTGTGCTAAATTTCTAGTAATTACTCTTAACCATGATATACAATTCCGTGAAATTTAATATAAATGACTTGTAGATATTTATTCCCATATAAGACTGAAAATAATAAATGGGTTTATTCTTAGTGTAGACATCTCTGCATCTTTCTATGGCTTACGTTATTTGTCAGGCCTTCCTTTAATCTGGGTATTCTGTCAGTAATCTAAGTATGAAAATTTCCTGATAATGCAATGAGATACCACTTCACACCCATTAAGAAGGCTAGTGTCAAAAACAGAAAATAACAAATGTTGACAAGGATGCACAGAAACTGGGAACCCGGTACACTGATGGTGGGAATATAAAGTGGTGCAGCTGCTGCAGAAACCAGTAGGGCAACTGCTCATAAAATTCAAGAGAATTTCCATTTGACCCAGCTAGTCCACTTCCGGGTTTGTGCCCAAAAGAAATGAAAGTGAGTGCTCAGGATGGTTATTTGTACACCAGTGGTCACAGCAGCACTGCTCACTATAGCCCAAAGGCAGAAACAACCTAAATGACCACCAACAGATGACTGGAAAAACAAAATGTGATCTCTCTCGTCAATGGAATACTATTCAGCCTTAAAACAAAATGAAATTTTCACACACAGGATATCATGGATTAACTTTGAAGACACTATACTAAATGAAATGAACCAGCACAAAAAGACAAATATGGTATGACTCCATTTACTCGAGGTATCAATAGGAGTCAGATTCACGTAAGACATAGAGTGATGGTTTGCCAGAGACCGGGGTGGGGGGTAGAGTATGGGGAGGTAATGTAATGTTTAATGGGTATAGCTTTCAGGCAGGGAAGAGGAAGTTCTGGAGATGGATGGTAGTGACGAAGGCACAAGATGAATATACTTAATGCTACTGAACTGTTTACTTAAAAATGGCTAAAATGGTTAATTTTGTGCTATGTGAATTTTGCTAAAAAAATTTTTTTCCTGGTAATAGATATTTTAAAAACCTACAAAGCCCCCCAAAATCTATTTGTAGGGCACAAATTTTATTCTTTTTATTTTTTTCTTTTTATTCTTTTCTTTGTTTACTTTATTCCTTTTCACTTTTTATTTTGAAGAGCCATTTTTATGACTTTAAACTTCCTCTCAAATTTGACTTAGTTCTGAAATGTCTATATTAATACAAATACAAGTGGAATGAAACTCCAGTGGCCTTCCTGTCTTTTGCTACAAAGATGTTTGAGAATAAGCTGTACTCTAACTCTTAGTAATTGACTTTAGGTTTGTTTTTTTCAACCACACATACCCTTGGTGACATAGAGGGTTCAATTCCAGACCACAGCAATAGAGTGAATATTACAATAAGGCGAGTAAAATGAATTTTTAGCTTTTCAGTGTACATAAAACTTAAGTTTACACTGTAGTCTATTAAGTGTGCAACTGCATTATATCTAAAAAAGAATGCACATACCTTAATTAAAAAACACTTGACTGCTAAAAAATGCTAATCATTAGCGAGCTCTCAGTGAGTTGCAATCTTTTTTGCTGGTGGAGGGTCTTGCCTCAGTGTTGATGTCTGCTGACTGATCAGGGTAGTGGCTGCTGCAGGTTGTGGCGACTCTGGCAATTGCTTAAAATAAGACAACAATGAAGGTGGCCACATTGACTGACTTCCTTTTATGAATGATTTCTCTGTAGCATGCGATGTTCTTTGATAGCATTCTACCCACAGAACTTCTTTCAAAATTCGGAGTCAACTCTCCCCAGGCCTGCCACTGCTTTATCAACTAAGTTTACCTAATATTCTAAATACTTGGTTGTCATTTCAATAATCTTCACAACAACTTCATCAGCAGTAGATTCCATCTCAAGAAACCATGCTCTTTGTTCAACCATAAGAAACAACTCCTCGGGGCACCTGGGTGGCTCAGAGGGTTAAAGCCTCTGCCTTCGGCTCAGGTCATGATCCCAGGATCCTGGGATCGATCCCTGCATTGGGCTCTCTACTCAGCAGGGAGCCTGCTTTCCCCTCCCTACCCCCCACCCCCGCCTGCATCTCTGCCTACTTGTGATCTCTGTCTGTCAAAGAAAGAAAGAAAGGAAGAAAGAAAGAAACAACTCCTCATCTGAGTTTGACCATGAGATGGTAGCAATTCTGTCACATCTTCAGGCTCCACTTCTAATTTTAGTTCTCTTGCTATTTCCACCATGTCTTCAGTCACTTCTCTCACCGAAGTCTTGGACCCCTCAAAGTCATCTATGATGGTGGGAATTACTTCTTCTACACTCCTGTTAATATTCATATTTGGACCTCTTCCCATGAATGTTCTCAATGGAATGTAGAATGGCAAATCTTTTCCAGAAGCTACTCAACTTACTTTGCCCAGATCCATCAGAGGAATCACGAAGTATGGCAGGTACAGCCCTATGAAATGTACTTCCTGAATAATAAGACCTGGAAGTTCAAATTACTCCTTCATCCACGGGCTGCAGAATGGATGTTGTGTTATCAGACATGACAACAACATTAATCTTATACATCTCCATCAAGAGTTCTTGAGTGACCAGGTGCACTGTCAGTGAGCAGTAATATTTTGAGAGGAATCTTTTCCTGAGCAGCAGGTCTCAATAGTGGGGTTAAAATATTCAGTAAACCAGGTTACAAATAGATATGCTGTCATCTAGCCTTTGTTGTTCCATTTACAGAGCACGGGCAAAGTAGGTTTAGTATAATTTTTTTTTTTTAAAGATTTTATTTATTTATTTGACAGAGAGAAATCACAAGTAGATGTGGGGCAGGCAGAGAGAGAGAGAGGGAAGCAGGCTCCCTGCTGAGCAGAGAGCCCGATGCGGGACCCGATCCCAGGACCCTGAGATCATGACCTGAGCCGAAGGCAGCGGCTTAAACCACTGAGCCACCCAGGCGCCCCGGTTTAGTATAATTTTTAAGGGCCTTAGGAGTTTGGAATGGTCAATGAGCAATGGCTTCAACTTGAAGTCACCAGATGCATTAGAGCCTAACAAAAAAGTCAGCCTGTATTTTGAAGCTTTGAAGCCAGACAGTCTTCTCGTCTCTAGCTCTCCAAGTCCTAGGAGGCATCTTCTTCCAATTCAGAGCTGTTTTATCTGCTCGAGAATCTGATTAGTGTAGCTACCTGCACTCTCTTTGCTAGACCTTCTGGATGACTTGCTGCTGCGTCTACACCAGCACCTGCTGCTTCACCTTGCACTTGTATGTTAGGGAGACGGCTTCTCTCCTTAAGCCTCATGAACCAACCTCTGCTCCTTCTGCAGCTTCCTCACCTGAGTCTGCATGGAATTGAAGAGAATTAGGACCTTGTCCTGGTTTGGGCTTAAAGGAAGGTTTGTCTGGTTTGATCTCTCCAGACCACTCAAGGTTTCTCTACATCAGCAATAGAGTTGTTCTGATTTCTTATCACTTGTGGGTACTGCAGAGCAGCACTTTTCATTTCCTTCAAGAACTTCTCCTTCACATTCACACTCTGGCTAACCAGTACAAGAGGCCTAACTTTTAGTCTATCTCAGGTTTCAACATATGACTTCCTCACTAAGCTTCATCATTTCTAGCTTTTGATTTAAGGTGATATGACTGTGTGTGAGATACGTGCCTATTCCTTTCATGTGAACATTTAGAGGCCATTAAAGGGTTACTAACTGGCTTCATTTCAATACTGTTGGGTCTCAGGGAGTAAGGAGGGAATGGGGAAGGCCAAGGAGAAGGAGAGAGATGAGGGAACAGCCAGTCAGTGGGGCAGACAGAACACATACAACATTTTTAAGTTTGCTGTTGTATATGGGCGTGGCAACATCAAAGATCACTGGTCACAGAGCATTACAATGAATATAACGAAAGTTTGAAATACTGCAAGAATTACCAAAATATGACACAGAGACACAAGGGAAGTAAATGCTGTTGGAAAAATGGTGTGGACAGACTTGTTCAATGCCATAAACCTTCAATTTGTAAGAAACACAGTATCTGCAAAGTGCAATAAAAAAAGGGGCAATAAAAGGAAGTACACCTGTATTGTGAAGCTACTGTACAATTCCCTACATTAACTAGAAGCACTTTTGCGACTTTCTGGCTTTAAAAAGTGATCTGTGCCTTTAGTCCAACAGTACTAGCAGCAAAGCCTCAGTAAAACGGCTTTTTAAAAATTCTATTCAATAAACCATCATATCTTTATAGGTGTAATTGTTATTGTTTACTTATATTCACAACACAGGGATGGATAAAAAATTTAGAAAGAAAAACTTGTATTTTTATACCTTTTTTGTGTGTGGCAGAAACTATGCTAGGTATTTTCACATATATAATTTAATCTGCACAGAAACCATTAGGTTATTATCCAAATTTTACAAAAGTGGAAATGAGACTCAGAGAGGTTCTATAATTTGCCTAAGTCACACAATACGCTAAGCAGTACAATCTTAATTTGAACCTACATCTCTCTATCCCCAAACCCATATGGAAACATCCAATAGGCTAATAGGAAATACAGATCCCAGCCAGATAAAGATTTGAAAAACATCAGACCAGAGGGAGTAACTGAAATTGCAGGCATTAATGGGATAGTCCAGAGAAAGTACATAGTGAGAGGTGGGGTGAAAGTTGAACCTGTTGCTTAAAAAAGAGCACGAGGATGAAAATGAGCCTGATAAGGAATGATCCAAGAAAGTGGGTGAAGAATCAAACCTGAAGCCAAGGCAAGAGCGTGTCAAGGCAAGCGTGGCCGGTACTACAAAAAGGTCCAGCAGGTATGCCCAAGTATGATCTCCTGAGAAGCAAGAGGCAGGGACAAATGGTCTTCTCCACTCAGGCAGCCACATGCCTTCATGTGCACTTCTCTGAGGGCAGTCAGTCCCCCTGCATCATGATGGGTGTCTGTCATTCAAGAGTGAGGTGCAGTTACAGTCCAGGAAGGGTTTAATCATATAACTACCCCCAGGGTGTAGATCAGAGTCTAGCTAGAGCCATTGCTGAAATGCTACCAGAATCAATGAGCCCAAGCCTACTTAAACCTAGGAGGTAGTACTACACAGGACAGAAAATGGAGTCCCTGCTTTAGGGTAAGATAAGACTCCAGCTGACAGTCCAAATACCCGGCTGTGAGGCTCTGCTTTAGCTAACTTCTTAGCCTTCCTGCGTGTCATTTACCCGGCAGAACCTCTTCTGCTTAGCTGGATTCCTGGTTCTGACTCTCACGGCCACGACTGACCTATTTCACCTGTAGCTTTAAATGCTAGATTGGAGAGCTATATATTGCGAAGCAATATTGGATGCTGACTGGTTGAGCAAGGGAGAAGATTCTTTAGCAAGAAACAAGTCACTGTAAAAATAACAGTATTACTGGTAACTGTCACATCATTACATTCATTGGCCTTACAAATTCTACCAGAATGCAACTGTCCTTCGCCCCACGGATGCAAATACACTTATAGATAACACACAGATAATAGGACCCAGATTCATTGAACCCTAATGATCTTATTATGAATACACTATGTTAATTTCCATTTTAAATTATTTAACTATGCAGTAGCTACCGCATTTCTAGAGCTTCTCGCAGGCCCAAGTTTCTTCCTTAGAGAACTTTGATCGATTCTCACCCGCCACACACACATCTTTTTCTGTTTCACTAAACTTTAAGATAAAATTTGCTTTAAACTTCACTGTATTTGGAGGCCAGATAATCAGTATTTTTCTAAAAATGTGACTATTCTATGTGCTAGACAAATTCTAATGATTAAGCAAAGACTTCCTTCCATGGAGCACAGCATTTAAAACTGTGGAATAGTGTCCTGAGAATTAGAGGTTTGCCTCATTTTATGCAAAAGATTTATTCCTGAAAAGTCAGGAGCACGTCAAATCACACTCTAAATGCAATGGGGAATTACGGCACTCATTGATAAATCTTTGTGAGCAGTATCTTTTTACACTTAATCTTAGCCAAAAGGCTGAGAAGTGACAATAGTATCTTTTTATGGTATGACCAAGTATCCTTTATCAGTTTGGAAAGGCAAAATGGCACAGCACTATATTTCTCAACATTTAAATATTCACACCCCCTTCAGATAAAGACTGTATGTCCTTTAAACGTTTTTATTTAAAAAACTGTACACATATACAAAAACAGAAAATATGAACTTCCATGTACCCATCTTCCAGATTCAACAACCACAATGATTTTACTGTTTGTTTCACTAATTCCTTTTATCTTACTGAAATAATTTTAAAAAATTCCAGATATGTCATTTCCCCCTAGATATCTCAATATGAAATTCTAAAAACCATGGGAAGGTACTCCTATAATCACAACTGCAAAGTTTCCTGATTGTTTTCAAATTGTGTTTTCATGGCTGATTTATAGGAATGAGGATCCAAACAAAGTTACATGTTACATCTGACTGTTAGATTTCTTAATTTTCCACCTAGAGCTGGCCTCATTTTTTTTAAGTGCCACTGACTTGTAACAGAGTTAATCGTTCAGCAGAATGTTCCACAGTTTAGATTTGCCAATTTCCTTTCTCTTGATGTCAGTCATGTCATTATCACAAGTATTTTTTAAATTAGGTTTTATTAGACTTGGGTTCAACATCTTTTGGTAAGAATACTTCATAAGTAGTACTCCATGCTTCCTACTGAAAAGGGGTCTTGAAGAGCAGATGGTATTTGAGGGGATGGGAATGGATGCATGTGTGACAGGGTAAGGACAGATATTATGGTATGAAAACAAGAGCAAAGGCATAGATAGAAATCGGTAAGTGATGTGTTCAAAGGAAGAAACTACTGACACCTGCTAGAGGTAGGTTTTCAATATGGTCATGGCACAGTATACACGGGTCCCAGCCCCCTCGGCCCTGCTAAATCAGCATTTCTGGAGATACAAGCTCAGATACCTTTATTTCCCCAAAGTTCCTGAGGAAATTCAGATGTTCTGCCAGGCCTGAAATCCAGGCCTGGAGAAGAGCACACATATAAGTAGTCTGGTCTTGCTCAAGCTCATTCCTGTTTCAGGGGTTTGGGTCCTGACTTACAGCCACTTTTCTCCCCTGACATTTCACTTTAACTACTCGAAGTCCTACTTGATTCCTCCATTCAAAGTCACCAATCGGCTTTATTTCTTAACACATGGCTGGTACTGTTTTACTTCTTTGTTCTGTTATGTTTCCCTCACTATAATTTATGTTCCCAAAGTGTGGACCTTGTCTCTCTTGTTCACTGTGCTAATTCCAATGCTTAGGAGAGGTCTGGGCCTACAAAAGACGCACACTAAATGTTCACAGAATGGGTGGATAAATCTGGGAGATTTAGGAATTCTGGGGGGAGGGGGACATGCTTATGTAATGTAGATAGGAAACAATAAAATTATCCTTTAAAGCTTGTTGTCATTGAGACTGCTATAGTAAGTGTCTTCTTTGAGAACCTCTCTTTGACATTTTGGGTATTTTGCTTTATGATAGCTCAGTCACCTTGCTGTTTAAATGGAAAAATTTGGGACAGCATTTCATAGAAGGTAACTGCAACTCACAACGTCTATCTAATCAGTTCAATAATAATTTCCAAATGTACTTAATGGACTATTAAATCAGTAATTAGAAATCAAATTTTGCTACGCTGCAAAAGATGTCAAAATTATGTGTGCTCAGACTAAGATATTTTAAAATTAAAATTTTATTTAATTAGCATTCCTCAGAGACAGATATTTTAAAATTAGAATTTTATTTAATTAGTGTTCCCATAATCTATATTAAAATTTATTTGTACCTTGCTGACTTATAAAAACATAGGCAGGGCAGGATTAATATACAGAAAGAGCTCATGGCGGTTAACAAAATTCAATGACATAAAACAAAAAAAAAGGGCCCAGAAGAAAAAGTGATTTAGGGTTTAAGGAGTAGCAAAAAATATGAATAAAGTGAAAAAAACTTTTATATAAGTTGTTTTGTGGGGTGTTTGAAAACATTTCTTCCTTTCACCCACACTTTTGTGAGTTCAAGTTAATGGATTTCTATTGCATTCCTGTTGTCACTATTGCCAAATGCTTTTCTATGGATGCAGCAGATACCTGGTTATTTAAGGAGCAGGATAAATGGGCCAAGACAGCTTTCCCTATCCCCAATTCACCAGGGAACATTTGAGAATTCCACCTGACACGAGGACAGCACTGTGCTCTTAAACAATCTGCAGTTTGATCCGATTGTTCCCCAGTGGGGGAGGCAGGCCACAGCTTACTCAAGAGTCATTGATTGGATTAACAGCCTAATTCCCAACAGATGAATAGAATACTGATGTCTTGTCAGCCCAGATCACAAAAGGAAAACACAATCTGCTTCTACAGCTCAGAGATTTAACCCTCTATTTGCCCTGAAGAGACAATCTCAGTTTTTAGTACTAATATTTCTTCAGAACTATTTGCCTGTGAACATCATCAAATGGTGGTTTTAATCATTAACCACATAACTTTCATCCTCTATTAGGATAGTTTTAGAAAATGTTTAAAAACATGGTAAGATTTTTCCTTCAGTTTCACTGCCCACCTTAGTCCTGCTGCCTCAATTCTTTCTTGGGTTTCCTAAGGAAATAATAAATAAACTGCTTTCTTTGGGGACTTCATAAAATAGGACAAAGCATATGAGAAGAAAAGTAACAAAATCCACATACTGAAAGATAAAACCATTTTGAACTCAATTTTTCTGGAATAACTGACTGATTTTATTAAGAGGAATGAATGACTGCATTAAGGGGAATAGAGCTCTTAGATGTTAGCTTTAGTTTATTCTCCTACTCAATCTCTACCTCCCAGCCCTTACTGTAATTTAATAATTTTTGTGTACGGCTGTACAACAAAGAATCAAATAAAAAAGATCTTATTTCTGATATTATTCTGATTTTTTTAAAAATAAGAAAAACAAGACTTCAATCAAGTCACCTATTAGAACTGTGGAACAGTCAGTTGAGAATAAAAACAATGACGGTAGTAGGTAATCTGTTTCTGTACTAAGCAATTTACATGTGTTCTCTTACTTAATCTACCCAAGCTTACGAAGTAGGTATTAAATTATCTCATTTCACAAATGAAGAAACTGAAGCTGAGTTAGGTTAAGTAACTTTGAGGTCACATGATTTGTCAGTGGTAGAGCCAAATTAAGTCTCTGGCTCCAAAGCTTATGCTCTTAAACACTACTGGGATTTTTATGGGTTTCTCTATATGTCTTCATATTTATATGGAGTCTGAGGTGTTAAAATTACAATTCAGCCATCTCTTAGAATCTGTTATTATTCTTTTGGGAAAACATCTCTATTTGTACAAATGTCCTCTACTGGCTTTTCTTTTTCTTTAGGACATTTTTTTCAAGGATTTCATGATAGCCACGTAAAATCTGCCATGTCAAAACAGAAATCTTTTATGTCATCGTTTTGGAGTCATATTTAACTTCTTTTTTTATTTATGTCTTATAGTGTCTTTCATCAAGTGAGGTTGATTGAATTTTCCTCTGCACTGTATCTCTGATTCTTTTTCCACAGTAATGGATCCTATCCAGGTCCTAACCTAACCTCCTAATCCACTAATTCCTACAAGAGTCTCCCTAATAATTTATCTGGTCTTCTATTCCTTTTGCAAGCATTGTCCTAAGCACGTTATTCTTCTACTTAAAACCTTGAAACATATTCTAATTGTCTTCAAGTCAGGTAAGAATTTCTAACTAAGGATTTTCCCTAGCTCTGAACAGAATTTGGCATATTGTCATGGTTTTAAAAATTAACCTTGTATATGTAGGAAGTTTAGATCAGTACAAATATGAGAACATATTACATAATGAATATCGATTGTTCATACTATTAGTATCATAATATTACATTAGATTATAACCTAATTCTTCATGGTAATACATGTTTCCATAATAGCCATTAGGTTAAAGGACATTTTTGAAAAATAAAAAGTACAGGGAACAGAATATATTTTTGGAAGGAGACAAGGAAAAAGCTCAACTAATGCCAATAAAAAAACATTCCAAAATATGATGGTGTAAAAGATCTTCCTACTACCCAGCCTCCCACAAAGCTTTCTTAATTCAGACATGCTTTTCTTTCAAGAAAACAAAAATTTACAGTAGCATATTATTTTACAGAACATTTTCATATAGACCAACTTATTTGAAAGTAACGTCCTGAAGTGAGCAGGACAGGCAGTAGCGGTTTCATTTTATAAATAAGGAAATTAAGGTTCAGCAGGGTTAAATGACTTGCTCAAAGTGATACAGTAAGTCAAACAACAGAATTAGGACTGAACCTTTTATCTTCTTGCATCTTCTACACAAATGGAACAAGTAAAAAAAATGGCAAGTTTTGGAAGTTCAAGGTCTAATTCCCACTTTTAGACCCAAAGTAACAGTAATCACTGACTCTGAATAATAAAACATCACCTACTAATATTTTGGCCAACCAAGATCCCTCCTCCCATCTCCAAATATGTTGTCGTTCATTCGGTTAAGCATGAAGAAATCCAACAAAGAGGAGAAAAAGGACAGTCTCAGTAACTAAAAATAACTTTATACTAAAATAAAAGTCTATTTTTAAAAGATTTTATTTATTTATTCTTGCAAGAGAGAGTGAGAGAGAGCACACTCATGCACATGAGTGGAGGGGAGGAGAAGAGGGACACGGAGCCTGATGAGGGACTCGATCCCAGGACCCTGGGTTCATGATATGAGTGGAAGGCAGATGCTTAACTGACTGAGCCACTCAGGCACCCGTAAAATAAAACAATCTAAAACAAGTGTTTAGAAGGTACAAATATCAGGAACACATTCTGAATCAAGACAGGTCCTGTTAGAGGTTCCCTAGAAGCTGGAAGACACCCAGGAGGATGACCTACAAAAAATTTCTTTCCCCAGTTTTCTGGAAGAAGGGGCAACAGAGTGCATGAGGAAGCAGAACTGCTGCCCTGAAAGTTAAATGCTTGTGAGCACTTCCGCGGTGGCTGGACATAGTACTTAATGCCACGGAGACTAACAGCTCATAAACTTGTGATTTTCGTTCCTTCATACTGTGTGAGTTCTTAAATTCAGAGGAAATTTTTATAGCCCTCACTAACAGAAATTGGGGAGGTATGGGACGCCTGGGTGGCTCAGTTGGTTGGACGACTGCCTTCGGCTCAGGTCATGATCCTGGAGTCCCGGGATCGAGTCCCGCATGGGACTCCCAGCTCCATGGGGAGTCGGCTTCTCTCTCTGACCTTCTCCTCATTCATGCTCTCTCTCACTGTCTCTCTCTCAAGTAAATAAATAAAATCTTTAAAAAAAAAAAAGAAAGAAAGAAAAAAGAAATTGGGGAGGTAGAAGTCTTTGCTCTGGGTTCCATGATCAAGCACAAAGTTAGCTGACAAGGCTGGTTTACCATGGTAGGCATGTCTACTAACCCAACTTTAAAAAATAATATTCTGAAAGGCCTACTGTTTTAATAATATCCTGAAAAGCCCACAGATTTTCATATTTTCATGTCTACAACTTCAGATTCCTATAATGTAATATAAAACAGCGTTTTGGCAGATATTCTAAAATAAGCCATATTTTCAGTTTCAGAAGCAAAAACCAACTAAAAACTAAGAAACAAACAAAAACCAAACAACCCCCCCATTTTAATAACAAGGAAAATCAAATCCATGGTGTATCCTCCATGGTAACAGAGACAGACCTGTCTGACTGTGGAAACCAGGTTAAAAACAAGGGCTTGGACAGTTGTGCCCCGAAACAAGCAGACTGCAGGTCTTATAAATACATACAGAAATAATTAAAATATAAGGGGTTTAGGGAGATTAATCTCCTTTAAATAATCTCAGCCACAAAGCCTGTAAAGACACTGCTGGCAGCAGGCCCACGTGAGACCAGCTGTCGGATATCAGGGCAGCAGAGATTAACTGCTACCACTTCTGCCCTGACCCGCCACGCACTCTTCTCTGGACTCCAGCTGCAGTACTCACTGCGCCATCGGGAAAAGGTTCGCAGAACAGCACCTGCTACAATGTGGGGCATTCTCCTTTGCCTGGATACCTATCCTGAGCCGAGGGAGCAAAACAAACCAAAATAAGAAAGTTGGTGCTGGAAGGGAATAAAAAAACGCAGGGCTCAGAGGACTCTAGGGAAATGCAGGAGGGTTCTGGGAAAGTGCTGATTACCTGATTCCATTCATGTAACCTGTGGCAATTTCAAAGTCACCTTTAATTATTTTCAAACTGAGTTTTAAGTAATGCAGATAGGACCCTTACTCCCAAAGGAAGAATAAGGCAACTGATAACTCTTTAAAAACACTAATATTTGTTTCAAAGTAGCCACAGATTCAAAAGATATTTTTAAAGGGTGACAGTGCCAATGAATAAAAGGAGAATATTTATCATAAACAGAATTCTTTCAGTCAAATAGATTTTGGGGGGTCCCCTCTGTATCTCTATTATATGGTATTTCCATGACTTAAAAAGGAAACCATTAAAAATCAGAAAAACAATAGCTTTGAAGATGATGTGAAATCAATGTCCCTAGAAGTCCTTTTAAAAATATAAGGTGTTATGCCAACACTATATAAATACTTTATGAAAAGGATTTCAGATGGAATTTAGTTGGACTCTAGAAGAAAACAGAACTGTGAAACAGAAGAACATTATGAATCAATGGAAGCGTCCAAACATTGTAAGACCAGATACACATGTACTTATTATCAGATCTATTCTTCCACCAGGATACACTGAGACCTGGTGCTGGACCACCTTCTTTAAATATGGTCTATCCGATGTTCCTAAGCCTCTTTCATTCTAATTTTTCTTCTCTGGTTTTGGGATACCAGCAAATATCTGCTATAATCTCTTCTTGTCAAAAAGGTGATTTATTTTTATTTTATTTTGTTTAGCATCCTATTTACCTCACAGGTGCATCTGAAGGATGAGTAAAGAGATAGCATCTAAGTCTCTGACTCTAGAGTAAAAGTAGGCTATTGCCTCAATTCTAAGTATTTCAAAGACAATTCTGTTGATATTCTAAGATGAAAGATTCTGGATAACATAATTACTGCACTTCTTACACAAATATGACCAATTTTCACAGAACCAGAATATCAAATATAACTTTACTTTTTTTTTTTTTAATGGGTAAGAAAGTACTTTGGGTTTTTACATGGTTAAAAGGGAGAGTTCTTGTTAAAAAGAAAATCTCAAACATCAAGACACAACAGAAGACAGCCTCATTTTATGCAACGGGTCATAAAAACTTAGGATCACAGTTTCTATTCTTTTAAATAACACACAGGTACCACACTTTTCTCATCTGTATGTCTTTGAAATGAAAGCTCTTTCTGGTTTCCTTCCTTCTTAAGAATGGTTTTAAAGAGTGCCAAAGAGGAGGCCAAACGTCAAATACACACCTGCCCAGTCAAGACTATATTGATATCCACTGATACATTTTTCAAATTCAGAGTGCTCTCAGATGGTAATGACTTTCAGACTAAATGATTGGATTGAAACTCTGAACCACTGATTCAGAAGTGAGCACCTCTTTTCACTGATCCGCTAGCCCAATGGTTCTCCAAGTGTGGGCTCCAGGTCAGTGGTATCAGTTTCATTGGAAAAGTCATTAAAAATGCAAATTATTAGGCTCCTACTGCAGACCTACTAAACCAGAAACTCTGCAGCCTGACCTAACAATTTGTTTTAACAAGTCCCAGGTGATTCTAATGTTAGCCAACATTTGAGGACCACAGTCCTACACTACTAGTACATATATTCACTATAAAGGAGCACCATCTTTTGGACAAACAGAAGTAACTACAAACCAAAGTGAAAAAATTAAATGCAATAAAAAGTTTATTAAAATGTTATTTTAGACGATTTGTCTTTTCCTTAATTTTTAAACTTTAAACATACTTGACAGGATTTCTTTTCATTTTCTAGTGAAAGGCTGTCCATCAAAGACACCATTATAGTCTGGTACACTTTTTTTTTATAGTTCTATAACATAAACTGACATTTATTGGAGCTTCTCATAAGATTTTTCCATCAACGGATGTGTTGGAAGAGCAATAACCAAGTATGCTGTGGTGGGCAAATACCTCCACATCAGGACACTTTTCAAAGCCATCAGGCAAAGGGGGTCAGTTGAATTTTTTTTACAGCACAGGCTAATGCTTTAAGAGTGTCTTGATGGAATCAAGGAAATTGGATTGTCCCCCCATTTGCTGGGCTAAAACAAGCCTTTTTTATTTATCCCATTAGAGGAACACAAGAGAAACCTTTTAAATGTCACTAAAAATTTCCCTGCATTGCAAAACCTAGTCAAAAGGGTTTTAATTTTCTCTGAGAACTCTTAAGTAATGCAGTATGTCAAGGTTTAATAAATTGTAGGTGGGGATAGTTTTTGTTACAGGCAACTTTTTTTTTTAAACAAGTGCTTAGACATGCTTAGGTTTCTCTACAGAGAGAGGTCGGGGCACCACCTCATACAGCAGAGAACTCAACTTCAGTCCAGATAGCAAACAAATGAATAATAATGGAATCTGTAAGATATCTGAAATAAATTGTAAGGACATTTTTTAAAAAGAAAGTATTTTAAAATGTATTGAAAATGATGGTAAATTTTTTTATAAGTGATTTTTAAAAAAATTTTATTTATTTATTTGACAGAGAGAGATCACAAGTAGGCAGAGAGAGAGAGAGAGAGAGGGAAGCAGGCTCCCTGCTGAGCAGAGAGCCTGATGCGGGACTCAATCCCAGGACCCTGAGATCATGACCCGAGCCGAAGGCAGCGGCCCAACCCACTGAGCCACCCAGGTGCCCCTATAAGTGATATTTTTGTGTTGAGCTTCTTGAAAAATTTTTTAAAGGATGTGGCCTTGAACAAAGCCAAACCCCAAAGGACAGCACAGAGATTAGGCCTTCAAGTTTTCCAACAGAAAGAGGGACTGCACAGCAAAGAGCAACACTATTCCCAACCTGTTATGGGGTAAAACCCCACCTTTTATAACTTTCAAAATAGTACAGACACACCAACTAATAAAAAAAAGTAGTTGATGCGCATGTTATATGGACTGCATATATCTTTAGAAAGAATAATAAAGTGGTCTATATTTAGCTTCTATGATCATATATTTCGGTGTATTTTTTGAATAGATCTAACCATTAAATATTATTAAATATTATGTTTTCTAGTTGATTTTCCCCCCCTCTTCAACAAAGTATTAAAAGTACTTACAAACAAAAACGTTACAAAAGGAATACCAGAACAGAGGAGTTTAAAAAAAATAAAAATGACTACCTGTAAATGAGTGTAGTTCCCTTCCTGAATCATCACCTTGGTAGAACTATTTTTAACCATACTCAAATGCTTAAACAGAACGTCTTACTCGATTCCCAAGAGTGGGGTGTGGGGGAGAAGGTAGGAAACTATGCCAAAGACAAAACATCTAGAGTACTTCAAAATGTAATGATTAATAATGAAATTATGTCGACTATTCCCCTTTTTATTCCCTGCCTCTAAAATATACTTTCAGGTCAGGTCAGCGCCAGAGGATGTGGGGTTCAACACTGAGACAGTTCGGCAGGGCAGTGCTAGTACCACTTGAACTTCTGGTGCTTTGAGTCTACCCTGTGACCACAGCTGTTCCAAAGGGAGGCTCAGTGAAGTGCTAGCTGAAAAAGAATGGCCAGCAGGCTGGGAAAAAGATTACATTTGTGTCATGTACAGTCAGCTATCCGTACATTTTCAATTAATTGGTTTTAATTATTAATTAAGCTTAGTACTTAAAAGTTAGTATCTTCTTTCTATGGGAACTCCGCTTTATTACTTAAGTTCCTAACAAGTTAACACATTTTGGCATTAGTCACTCCATTCTTTACATGTAGTCGAAGGTAGGTTTTCCTTCTTTAGCTATTAGCAATAACAACTTAGAAGCTCTAGATGAAATTCTAAGTTGTCAGAACCTGGAAGGTGAGTTGTTGAAAGTCTTCCAAATCTGTCAACATTGATAAAAGAACTAATGATTATAAAAAGACAAACCAATAAGCAATCAAAGAGAAAGGAAGCTTACCATGGAAGTAAGGGAATATATTCAGAGAGTTTATAATGAATTTTTAAACATCAAAAGACCCTACTACTCACTTAACTTTACTATTGTTTTCATAGGAGAACCTATGCTAGTCCCGAAACTAGACATTCAGGTGAACAGAAATGTTGAGAAAATTTAGTGTTCTCTTGCCTGCAATGCAGGAATTCTTACTCTGGATTCTCTAGTTCATAGCTACCTGTGAGAGGGTTTCAACAAGTGTATGAACCTACTAAAATTGTTTGTAAAAATTCTACATGCATGTCCTTTCTCTGGTGTTCACAGCTTCCCTAATAGTCTTCTTAAAAATGTTAAAGAGCACTGTTGTGGAGTAGCAGTACAGATTAAACCAGATTGGCCATGAATTGGTAACTGCTGAAACCAGGTGATGGGTACATGAAGTTTGTTATACTAGTCCCTCTAGTTCTGCATGTGGTTGAAGTTTTTATAATTAAAAGGTTATTTTTTTTTAACTGTTATGAAAGGAAATGTATACAGACCAATTCTTGAGAGAGGACTGTGGAATTCTATCTAACAATCTAAGTGAATTGCCAAAGTGAGTGATAGTTCTATATTTCCTTATGTCATAAGATAAGTCGAAGAGAAGGTAAGGGATTTAGAATTTCAGAAAATGTAAGTGTAGAGAACATAAGTATGGAAATCTTTCACACCAAAACTTTCAATGATGCAAGTTACCTTACTTTTACAATTCCTATTCTCTTTCTCTAATATGCCAAATTTGACACAAAATCAGGAAAATAGAAGAGAGAAAAGGCAACTGGCGAGGCAAAGACCACAAAGACAAAGAAGGTGGTGGTCTGATGCTTGAAGGGGAGGGGGAAAGTGAAAGGAATAAAGTGGTGGGGCTAATCAAATCACTGTAAAAAGCTGCGGCTCTCAGAGTTAACCTTGCCAATCAGAGTAAGCAGGAGCAGGCGCAGGAGCAGGAGCATGTTTGTGCACATTAAACTTTGCGTGTGTCCTTGAACCTCTGGTGCACTTCCTCCTCTCAAGCAGCCTGGGAAGGCTTCATAATGCTTACCCTTAGAGAGAACCTTGAATTCCATTAGAAAGCTCCACAGGAAGGAGAAACCCTCAAGTGGCAGCTTGAACCACACAGACAGCTCATACCCTTTACTGATATTAGAAGTGAGCTCATGGGATTAAGTCTGCAAGTCCTGGAAAATTAAAAAGTATGAACACATTGATAAATGCCATTATACCAACAAGAATACAAGATACCTTTAAATCTTTACTCCTTTCCTTTTTTTTTTCTTTTAAAGAGATGGCAAATACTTACATAAACAATGATATCGTAAAGACTGGTTACTAAGTCTACAATTAAACTATATAACTGATCTGGCTAAAATCTGACTAATATTTTATTAATATTTACATCTGTATACTGCTTTGCTATAAAAATCATCCACTCATTTGATGGCCTAGCACATTTTATCACAAACTACACTTTTGAATACAAGGAAGTAAGAAGATAGATACTTCGTCTTTAAGTGATTATAGTTCACCTATTAAGTGATTATAGTTCCATTCTGTTCTGTACTACTGAGAAGTATCTTATATAATATAGTTTTAATATTACATGTAGGCAGACATAGATTCAAACCAAAGAGAAATTTCTAATTAGAGCTTTTGAAATTGGAATAGTCTACTATGTGAAGTAAACAGAAATGTTCTAACAGAGACCACATGGCTTAACCTTTTGGAAATTTAGCAGAGAGAATTCTTGCATTGGGTAGGAAGACGGAACCAGATAATTTAAAAATTCCTTTCTAGCTTTAAGATTTCACAATTAGACTTTATTCAGGGCCACAAGTCAATGGCAGAACAGAAACTAGAATCTAGGTAACTTGACTCCAAACTTAAGGTCTTTCTAAACACGAGGTTACAAACCCTTCAAAAGTCAGTACTTCAGGGGCGCCTGGGTGGCTCAGTGGGTTGGGCCGCTGCCTTCAGCTCAGGTCATGATCTCGGCGTCCTGGGATCGAGTCCCGCATCGGGCTCTCTGCTCAGCAGGGAGCCTGCTTGCCTCTCTCTCTCTCCCTCTCTCTGCCTGCCTCTCTGTCTACTTGTGATCTCTCTCTGTCAAATAAATAAATAAAATCTTTAAAAAAAAAAAAAAAAAAGTCAGTACTTCAGACAGTAAACAGAAGAGTGAGGTTAACTGGGTCAGGGGAGCAACAGTGGGGGTGATGAGGAACTGGAGAGGCCTATCAACCAGAGGGCAGTAGCTACTCAAGGTCTAGCTATTGCTGCTCTGTGGGAATGTGCCCAGGACTGCCATATATGTAGATTTTTCAAGAGAATCCTAAATCTTATACTTTTATGTGAAATTAATTGGCAGTTATTGGCAGTGAATTGTAAATAAGCTGTGATACACTACTAGTGCTAAACAAAAATTGATCTTTGGGCTGTGTATGACCCATGCTGGTTTCTGACCAAGAGACCTTCCTCAAAAACCCCAAATACAATTACTGATTTTTTAAAAATCCCTCTCTGGATTCTTCAAATTTATCAACAGTCTTTTTGAAATACAAAAAATCTAAAATTTGTGCTTTATATAGATTATAGTCTGCTAAGTATATAAGTAATTTGCTCTGGATTTTATAGATTATATTCCTGTTGGCTTTGCAAGATCAACACTACAATGCAATCTCAAGGTTCACGTATGGTCCACAGTAACTGTCAAATTTTCTACACATGATATTTGTGCATAATCAATCTCTACATGTGTCTATGGATATGTGTCCCTATATATTCTAAAAACACTTATAGACAAATTACCATTTCTTCGAAGAGTCACTTTTTTCTTGAATTACCTTATGCCCATCTTTCAGGCATTATTAACCACTCTATGGATGTATCAGTTTGATCCTCAAAAAAGCAAGCTTGACCATTTCTAGACCTTATTGTTGCCTCATTTGGGAGCATTTTGTTACTTCATCTTTAGTCTTCCCTCTTAGAGGGACATTTAGAAGAACATTTCAGACTCAGTAACATCACAAACAACCAAATAAATTTTATAACATGTATACATCTAAGTAATAAACCTCAAAATCATCAATGAGCCACGATTCAACATTCAAACAAGTTAGTTCTTTTAAGGCAGATGACTCATCCATTTCTTGAGGTCAATGAGGAACAACAGTTTGACTTTTTAAAAAAGTTACAGAATTACAGAATTAGCCCAGTTCTGAGGGCACAATCAACTTTAAAGTGTCAGAATGTTGTGATTCAACTATAAGTAGTTAAGAAGTTCAGAAATCTTTATGGTGAAGAAGGCTGACTGCCTGTGGCTAAAAACCAGTTCTTTTGTTTTCAAGCTTACGACTGTAAGATGTCAACAATTTCTGGTTCATAGCAATAGCAAGAAAGAATGTAGCCAGGGGACCATTAAGAAGGAGCAATTTACTATACCAGGTCATAACACTTTGACAGTGTCCTATAATTCAGTTAGATGGAAAAATAAGATGACACTGGGTGTTCTCTGAACTCAAAGTAATTTGAACTTGATTCACACTGAGCTATGAGCCGGTTGTTCATTCTCAGGCACAAACTTGGCAAAAGAAGTGATTATTCAGTATAAAAATGACAGAAAAAAACTTATTAAAGAAAATTGTGAGCTGTGAAAACAGGAACATGGATTAAAAGTCACACTGAAGGGGAACACCCGCTGAATGAAATGATGTCTACGTGTAAGAATTTCATTATAAATAAGGAAATATTAAGGACACGAAGAACTTATTACTACAATCCTCACAAAATGCATCAGATGGCTGTGAATTCTAAAAGCACTGAGTCAGTGTGAAAGAGAATGATGACAGCACAATGCAGGAAAACAGCACGGGACCTGCAGTTAAAGTACAGAAGTGTGAACTCCGGCTATCCTACTCACTAGTTTTGCGTCCTCAAGCAATTCACATAATGTCTTTTTTTTTTTTTTTAAAGATTTTATTCATTTATTTGACAGGCAGAGATCACAAGCATGTGGAGAGGCAGGCAGAGAGAGAGGAGGAAGCAGGCTCTCTGCTAAGCAGAGAGCCTGATGCGGGGCTCAATCCCAGGACCCCGGGATCATGACCCGAGCCGAAGGCGGAGGCTTTAACCCACTGAGCCACCCAGGTGCCCCCACATAATGTCTTTGAACTTTAGTTTTCTCAACTGTGGAATGAGGACAATGCAACACAGGACTCTTGTAGGGATAAAATGTAGGGATAAAATATAAGCTTATATATATATATAAGTGATATATATATATATATAAGTGATATATATATTATATATATATAAGCTTATATATAAGTGATATATATATTATATATATAAGCTCACATATATAATTATATATATATAATTTATATATATGTGAGCTTATATATATATTATATATATAAAATGAGCTTTTATATATATATTAGAATGGAAAAAATGATACAAAGATCTGATCATTCAGTATTAGTTTCATCATCTTTGTTCACAATTTTCAGACTTATTTTGCAGTAATACATCCTTCTCTGTTGACCCAGAAAACTGCCTTCATTTTTTGGAGATGTACAGGTTTCTTTGCACAAAAGGATGATACATTTGTTTTATTAAAAAATATTTACAAAAAGCCTCCAAAACTCCCAGGACTTAAATAATACTAACGCTTGGTACACAGTGAGGACCTGACTTGATCTTATAATCCTTACAGGGGACCTCTTTTTTAAAATAAAATCATATTCAGCAGATAATCTTAAAATACATAAAAACTGAGGTAGGGAGGGAAACTTCTAGGTACCTCTGCAGATTTATAGAACATTCTGAAAACCATGAAGCTGGTAGGTAAGCCTCCCTCCAACATTTTGAGTGTGCCTAGGGCAAGAATACAAATGGAGATCTCTAGAACCCCTTCCTTGCCAACTCTTGGCTCCATCCAACATCACAAAGGGCTTCACATGCATGAGTAGAGACACCTCAGAGACCATATTGAAGCTCAGTTCATCCTTCCATTTCCATTCCCTTACCCTGTGCCCATCCTTCAGGCCTAGGGGCATGTGCCGGCAGCAAGATCTGCCCTTGGATTGGGTTCTGGGAATGAACTGCCCTTGGATTGGGTTCAATTGGTCTCCATAAAAGCCAACTGCATTTCTGGTGGAAGATGTGATGTGAAGGTATAGAGTGAATGTAAATTTTACATTTGGGAAGGGAAAAATAAGAGGTACGATTATCTTATACCACACCTGTTTCTTCTTCCTACTCTAGTCATAAACTAATACATTTTATCACAGTTTTAAGAGATTCTCTACATTTCTTTCAATTCATTCATATTTTTTAAAAAAGTAAATGCTAAAATTAAACACAGAGGTTCTAAAAAATACAGAACTGTTTGAAAAAGATAAATAATAGCAACATGAAACAAAAACAGTTCACTGCCAAGATACCTGTCAAGAGCATTAAGCCACTTCAACATGGGTCTCATAATGCATACCCTTCATTTACAAATACATCTAATTTGTCCTCAGAGCACTCTACAGAACTCTACAGAATTTGCATATTGACCAAACCTTTCCATAAGTTTCTAAAAGATACTGTTTCTTTGGGCATTCTTATTTTTAGTCTAAATCTTTGCTCATTGTATATTTCAAACACGTATTAAGTGGTATGTCAGGTAATGTGTTAGGAGTCAGGAGTAGAAAAATATCAAAGTTTCTACTCTCAAGGAGCCTAGAGTCTAAGGAATGGAGATAATTATTATAAAGAATGACAAATTCCATCACAGATGTAAACAAAATGTATTACAGGAGTGCAAAAGAGGGGATGTAACAGGAAGTTGCAGCTGGAGGAAAAGTGACATGGAAATGAAGAAATCACAGGCAAAAGGATTTTGTGAGCATGTACGAGTGCATACACTCATATATGTGTGTGTTCCAGCTGGTGGAGTATTTATCTACAAATGAACAATAATTTTTTAATATTTTATAATATTTACTGAATGTGTGCTGTATGTTCAACCCTATGCAAGAGACCACTAGGAATATTAAAGAAACAGAAAACGTGATCCTTGCATTCAAAGAACTTACAATCCTGGAAAGACAACAAAGGTGAACAATAAAGTAAATACAATTAAGGCAATCACAACAGTTAAATAAAACAGCTGAAAAATATCTCACATATATAGTAGGATTTTCCTTAATTTTATCTTCCTTGGTTAAGGAATTTTTCTATAATGCTGTCTTGACTTCAGTCAGGGTAGATAGTCTCTGACTATATTTGCCTCCCAAACGACCCATTAAAAAAAACACAACCTTAAAAAAACAAAACACAACCTTGTTCCCCATATTGTTGCTGTATTATTCTGGTGTGTACATGCACTTACGGAAAATATGTGAGTTCTAAAATGAACAAAGGGCTGAAACTATAGAAACACACTGAAAAATGACCTCATGCTGGACAGCCTTGTTTATTCTGTTTAAAAATATATTCTCTATGTGTGCCTGGGTGGCTCAGTTGTTTAAGCATCCAATTCTTGGTTTCGGTTCAGGTCATGATCTCAGGCTCGTGAGACTGAGCCCTGCATTGGGCTCCATGCTCAGCAGGAAGTCTGCTGAAGACCCTTTCTCCCCCTTTGCCCTCTAAAATAAATAAGTAAGTAAGTAAGTAAGTAAATAAATAACACACACACACTATATACATATAAACTACATATTTAATATATTATATATGACATTAAATATATATGTATACATATTTTATACACACACACACTTTTTTTTTCTAAAAAGCTTTGATGTCTTCACGTTGTTTTGATAAACTAACTGAAAATTTACCTGCCAGCAGCATTTGTTAGTGGAAAACTTGAATCTGACTCTTGAGTTTGCAGCTGACTGGATTATTATGTGGAAAAAATTCCCTTTAAGGATTATAAGAAGAAAAGAAAAAGAACAAATATGTAGACATAGCTTACACAATAATCTAAAAAATATCACAAGTGCTCAGCCCATAGGATTATATCTTAATTTGCATCCATCCTTTAAAAATCTAGGAATTCTAAACAGTTGTTAGTGATTCATCACAGCAATGAATCAGTTTAATCTGATGATTCTATCCTAAGAATCCTAAGGATTCTATCCTACTTAAGATAGATGGCACAGAACTGGCAGGTGAATACAGAGAAGCCTGGCATGACAGAATTACGTTGCAGACATTTTATAAATCTGAGATTCTCATCTTCCCAATACCTGCCATCCCCAACTCACCTAAGTCATAATTTCTGGAATTGAGGTTTATTTATTTTATTTTTAAAAAATTAGATCTATAGCTGATTCTGGTGATCCAGATTTGGAAACTTCTGGGATACACAAAGTGAGCTCAGCAACTTCATAAAGCAAGGAACCCTGGATAACACAGAAGTGGGGCTCTGAGAGTCAATCAGAAAAGTTGAGGACTGATTCATAGATAAGAAACCACCAGAGGTTCTTGATCATAGAATCATTTAGATACTGAAGTAGCATTTAGATATCGATATTTAAGGAAGACTAATGTATCAATGTTATAGAGGATCAAAAAGTCCCTTTAATAAGTTGCTACAATATTACCCTTACGAAGGAATGATAATTCCAACCATTTATACTATGTAGCTCTCCATACCTTACACAGCCAACAACTGTGGATCTCAAGAGTTCACTTTCCCATAGTCAGATGGTAGTTAAGCCTGAGTAGCAATAATGTTATTAAACGATGAGTGGAATGCCAAAGGTTTATACTAATTAAGCAAATATTATTACTATGGATAAACAATAATATAATGCATAAAAGAAGCCAAGCTTTGACAACTAAGTAGAAATTAATTAAAAGTATAAGCAGAATGGGACAGAAAGAAACCTTTTCTAGTAACACATTAGCCTAATGGTTTTATTACACATGGTTCTTTTTGGTGGCTACTTTTTATTATGAAAATAACATATATAGAGAAAAGCAGAGGCCTATTATTCATATTTAAACACTATTAACATTTTGCCATTTTTTTGAAGTAGGTTAAAGATATTATGGACAACATGACATCTTGTCCCTAAATGTATCAGTGTACACCTAAAAACAATAAGGAAAAACCCTACACAATCAAAAATAAAATTATCACACTTAACATGGTCAATACTAACTCATAAATGTTAATGTAACATGGTCCTCTTAACTTCTACAGTTATATACAAATCAAGACAACGTGGGCTTGTGTTACATTCCTCCCCCAAAGCAATCTATATATTCTTTTTGCATTACTGATGGAAAAGTTAGATAAACAGACTTTGCAAATCCTCTGGATCTTAACTGGCAATGTGATAGAAACTCTTCTTGTTTAAAAAAAAAGTATCATTAAGGAATGTTCATTTGATAATAAGAAAGAGAAGTCACTTGGAGATTCACACATAGTGCTTCCAGAAGACTTTTAAGAGTTCTTGAGAGCATCACTTCCTTACCAGAGTCATGGTTGTGGACTGAACATCAGCAAGAACCATGGTATGCTCAAGACTTTGCCCTGAACAGAACCAAGACCTCTGGCCACTGTCAGATAATCTGTCACTATAAGCTACTTGTATCCAAGCCAGATATTTATTGCTATTGATCTGCCTGGTCCTAGCAAAAGACTTTTGTTCTCCCAGACCGGGACTTTGACCTCAATTAAGTTATGAATTTCAATCCGATAGACTGCTCCACTTACCCTACTGCTCTCCCCGACTGGATTAATTAGAATTAGCTAGGCCGAGAGTCACCCCAAGCTCCTCATGGATCATGTTATTTTAATAATAAATAAAAGAATAGCAGCAATGTACAAGATGTATTTTGAAAGATTGCTCATCTAGGAACATCATTCAGAACCTGCCAATATCAATTTCTCTGACTTTGATTACCTCATTTACTTTTTATTTCTTTTCATTCATTAGAGTTTTCCCTTCTATTTCAGCTTTCTAAACATGTTCTTTGCATTTAAAAACGAAAGTACTTGCCATTTTAACACTTTGGTGCTATTTTAGGGTTTTATTAGAGAGTAACTCATCAAAGCAATCACTTGCAAGAACGTAACTTAAAAACATTAAATAATCTCAGAGCATCAAGGAAAAAAAAACCATTCCATCATCTAAGAATGGTACTAGTCTTAAGCTAAATGCACTTTTCCTATAGCTGGTTAAAGCATTAAAAGCAGACAAATCAGAATGTCACCAAGAAGGCAATATCCAAATGTTGCAAAGAATAAGAATGTACAAATACATCTGTTTTTAATCAATAATCCACTGGGAGAGAGTACATATTGGCCAATGAGAAGTTTAAATGATGTTGGTATCAACAATAATCAGCAAAATCACGATTTGTGAAATATGCTGTTATAACTTCATGATTTACCACCTAAATATAAAAAATTATTTTAAAATGTAAATAATATTATATAAGAAAATTCACATTCTGGGATGAGTATTTAATATTTGATACAGAAATTGTAAGATTTTTAGAACATATAAAAGGAATCCTAAAAACTCTATACATTTTCAATTGATGTTTCTGACATAGCAAAAACCCTTTTACTTCGATTACTGAAATTTTGAGTTTTGATTAGGTCGAGGGAACATAAAAGAAAGATTTAATTAGAAAGGCTAAGTCTAATAGTAATATCAATATTAAAACCAATGCAAAATTATAGCACAAAGTCTGCCCTCAAAATGCTGAGAATTCCATGTGTATTTGGAAGGTACATTCTGAAGACAAAAGGATATGCCATACTTAACATTATAAATCAGTGATTTATCAAGCCTTTAGTAATGGAAGTGTTCTTATCAAATAATCTCGCAGGAAAGATAGGTACACATGAAAGTGATTGCTGCAATGAAAAATAAAACAATTATATTTTTTAAAAGTACACCAAATGGATTTAATCTCCATTCGCCCTCTCCTCTCTCACTACCATACACACTCACTTAGGTTCTGTAGATTATGTTGAACTTCATTCATTTTAGAGTTTTCTATTTTCCCATGTGGAAAGGTTTTAAGCTCAAGCACTACTAAACATTTCTTTTTTAGCACCCAAAACATATCAGTAATCTAGTAAGAAAACAAAACTGGTATGAGGACTGGACTCTTTACAATGTGTAAGAGAATAAGGGATTAAAGAAATAATTTGAGAGCTAAGGCTATTTTCATAATGAGCCACTCCGCAGGAAAAGATTAAATAACAAAATGCATTGTGCTACGGCAAAGAAGTTCTGTTTTCACACCTGACTTTCATTAAGTTGCATATTCTTAACTGGGATTAGAGCAATTCTCTAGCAAATCATACAGGTGATTTAACACATTAGCCCAGACTTTCCAAATGACCCTTAATTAGGGTCACAGGACAATATGTGAGGGAAACCAGGAAAATTTAACATATTTACACCTTCCCTTCTAGTTGAAATATCTGAAATGTAGACAATGGCTTAACATCATAAAAACAGTATAGGAACTACATTAAAGTAATCAGAAACCTAAACATTTCAAACATTATTATTATGTCTAGTATTTACTAGACAGGTTATAGCAGCAGAAAGAGTAAGAATTTAAGGATAAATTTAACAAGAAATGCTCAAATACTATGTGAAGAAAAACTTTACATACTCCTGTAAAGATGCAAAAGTAGACTTAATGGGAAGACATCTCCTATACCTGAATAGGATGACTCAACATTATGAATGTATCAGTTCTCCCTAATTTGTAAGTTCAATATACTCTCATTAAAAACACCAAGAAACTATTTTATTAAGTTACACAAACCGGTATTAAAGTTCATATAAAACAGCACTTTGAAAAACGCCACTGGTATTTTGACTGGGATGGCACTGAAAGTATAGATTGCTCTGGGCACCATAGACATTTTAATAACGTTTATTTTTCCGATTCATGAGCATGGAACATTTTTCCATCTTTTTGTGTCTTCTTCAACTTCTTTCATGAATGTTCTGTAGTTCCTCGAGTATAGATCATTTACCTCATTGGTTATGTTTATTTGTTATGTTTATTGTTTATTTGTTATTGTTTATTGGTTATGTTTATTCTTATGGTTTTTGGTGCTACTGTAAATGGAATTGATTCTCTAATTGCCTTTTCAACAGTTTCATTGTTAGTGTATAAGAAAGCAACTGATGGGGCGCCTGGGTGGCTCAGTGGGGTAAAGCCTCTGCCTTCAGCTCAGGTCATGATCCCAGGGTTTTGGGATTGAGCCCCACATCAGGCTCTCTGCTCAGCAGGGAGACTGCTTCCTCCTATCTCTCTGCCTACTTGTGATCTCTATTAAATAAATTAAAAACAAAAAAGAAAAGAAAATAAAGCAACTGATTTCTGTGCATTCATTTTTGTATCCTGCCACAGTACTGAATTGCTGAATGAGTTCTAGTAGTTTGGGGGTGCAGTCTTTTGTGTTTTCCACAAAAAGTATCATGCCATCTGCGAAGAGAGAGAGTTTGACGACTTCTTTACCAATTGGATACCTTTTATTTCTTTTTGTTGTCTGACTGCTGTTGCTAGGACTTCTAGTACTATGTTGAACAACAGTGGTGAGAGTGGACATCCTTGTCCTGTTCCTGATCTCAAAGGGAAGGCTGTCAACTTTTCCCCATTAAGAATATTTGCGGTGGAGTCAAGATGGTGGAGAAGTAGCAGGCTGAGACTACTTCAGGTAGCAGGAGATCAGCTAGATAGCTTATCTAAAGATTGCAAACACCTACAAATCCAATGGGAGATTGAAGAGAAGAAGAACAGCAATTCTAGAAACAGAAAATCAACCACTTTCTGAAAGAATATTTTCCTGGGGTCTTTGCCACCCTTTTAGTATTTTACTTGCTCCTTCATATACTCTTATCTGGACAAAATGACAAGGCGGAAAAATTCACCACAAAAAAAAAAAAAAAAAACAAAACAAGAGGCAATACCGAAGGCTAGGGACCTAATCAATACAGACATTGGTAATATGCCAGATCTAGAGTTCAGAATGACGATTCTCAAGGCCTAGCCAGGCTCGAAAAAGACATGTAAATATTAGAGAAACCCTCTCGGGAGATATAAAAGCCCTTTCTGGAGAAATAAAAGAACTAAAATCTAACCAAGTTGAAATTAAAAAAGCTATTAATGAGGTGCAATAAAAAATGGAGGCTCTCACTGCTAGGATAAATGAGGCAGAAGAAAGAATTAGTGATATAGAAGACCAAATGACAGAGAATAAAGAAGCTGAGCAAAAGAGGGACAAACAGCTACTGGACCATGAGGGGAGAATTCGAGAGATAAGTGACACCATAAGACAAAACAACATTAGAATAATTGGGATTCTAGAAGAAGAGAGAGGGGAGCAGAAGGTATATTGGAGAGAATTATTGGAGAGAATTTCCCTAATATGGCAAAGGGAACAAGCATCAAAATCCAGGAGGTGCAGAGAACCCCCTTCAAAATCAACAAGAATAGGTCCACACCCCGTCACCTAATAGTAAAATTTACAAGTCTTAGTGACAAAGAGAAAATCCTGAAAGCAGCCCGGGAAAAGAAGTCTGTAACATACAATGGTAAAAATATTAGATTGGCAGCAGACTTATCCACAGAGACCTGGCAGGCCAGATAGAGCTGGCATGATATATTCAGAGCACTAAACGAGAAAAACATGCAGCCAAGAATACTATATCCAGCTAGGCTATCATTGAAAATAGAAGGAGAGATTAAAAGCTTCCAGGACAAACAAACACTGAAAGAATTTGCAAACACCAAACCAGCTCTACAGGAAATATTGAAAGGGGTCCTCTAAGCAAGGAGAGAGCCTAAAAGTAGTAGGTCAGAAAGGAAAAGAGATAATATACAGTAGCAATCACCTTACAGGCAATACAATGGCACTAAATTCATATCTTTCAATAGTTACCCTGAATGTTAATGGGCTAAAGGCCCCTGTCAAAAGACACAGGGTATCAGAATGGATAAAAAACCAAAACCCACTATATGTTGCCTACAAGAAACTCATTTTAAATCTGAAGACACCTCCAGATTTAAAGTGAGGGGGTGGAAAAGAATTTACCATGCTAATGGACATCAGAAGAAAGCAGGAGTAGCAATCCTTATATCAAATCAATTAGATTTTAAGCCAAAGACTATAATAAGAGATGAAGAAGGACACTATATCATATTCAAACGATCTGTCCAACAAGAAGATCTAATAATTTAAAATGTCTATGCTCCTAACGTGGGAGCAGCCAACTATATAAACCAACTAAAAACAAAATCAAAGAAACACATCAACAATAATACAATAATAGTAGGGGACTTTAACACTCCCCTCACTGAAATGGACAGATCATCCAAGCAAAAGATCAACAAGGAAATAAAGGCCTTAAATGATACACTGGACCAGATGGACATCACAGATATATTCAGAACGTTTCATCCCAAAGCAACAGAATACACATTCTTCTCTAGTGCACATGGAACATTCTCAAAAATAGATCACATCCTCGGTCCTAAATCAGGTCTCAACCAGTATCAAAAGATTGGGATCATTCCCTGCATATTTTCAGACCACAATGCTCTGAAGCTAGAACTCAACCACAAGAAGAAATTTGGAAAGAACCCAAATACATGGAGACTAAACAGCATCCTACTACAGAATGAATGGGTCAACCAGGAAATTAAAGAAGAATTGAAAAAATTCAAGGAAACAAATGATTATGAAAACACAACGGTTCAAAATCTGTGGGACACAACAAAGGCAGTCCTGAGAGGAAAATATATAGCGGTACAAGCCTTTCTCAAGAAACAAGAAAGGTTTCAGGTACACAACTTAACCCTACACCTAAAGAAGCTAGATAAAGAACAAGAAAGAAACCCTAAACCCAGCAGGAAAAGAGAAATCATAAAGATCAAAGGAGAAATCAGTGAAATAGAAACAAACAAAAAAACCAATAGAACAAATCAATGAAACTAGGAGCTGGTTCTTTGAAAGAATTAATAAGATTGATAAACCCCTGGCCAGACTTATCAAAAAGAAAAGAGAAAGGACCCAAATAAATAAAATCATGAATGAAAGAGGAGAGATCACAACTAATACCAAAGAAATACAGACAATTATAAGAACATACTATGAGCAACTCTATGCCAACAAATTTGACAACCTGGAAGAAATGGATGCATTCCTAGAGACATATAAATGACCACAACTGAACCACAAGAAATAGAAAACCTGAACAGACCCATAACCAGTAAGGAGATTGAGACAGTCATCAAAAATCTCCAAACAAACAAAAGCCCAGGGCCAGATGGCTTCCCGGGGGAATTCTACCAAACATTTAAAGAAGAAATAATTCCTATTCTCCTGAAACTGTTCCAAAAAATAGAAACGGAAGGAAAACTTCCAAACTCATTTTATGAGGCCAGCATCACCTTGATCCCCAAACCAGACAAGGATCCCATCAAAAAACAGAACTACAGACCAATATCCTTGATGAACACAGATGCGAAAATTCTCACCAAAATACTAGCCAATAGGATTCAACTGTACATTAAAAGGACTATTCACCACGACCCAGTGGGATTTATTCCAGGGATGCAAGGTTGGTTCAACATCTGCAAATCAATCAACACATTATATAATGTGATACAACCTAAAGGAAAGAACAAGAACCATATGATACCCTCAATAGATGCTGAAAAAGCATTTGACAAAGTACAGCCATCCCTTCCTGATCAAAACTCTTCAAAGTATAGGGATAGAGGGCACATACCTCAATATTATCAAAGCCATCTATGAAAAATCCACCACAAATATCATTCTCAATGGAGAAAAACTGAAAGCTTTTCCGCTAATGTCAGGAACACGGCAGGGATGTCCATTATCACCACTGCTATTCAACATAGTACTAGAAGTCCTAGCCTCAGCAATCAAACAACAAAAGGAAATTAAAGGCATCCAAATCGGCAAAGAAGAAGTCAAATTATCACTCTTGGCAGATGACATGATACTGTATGTGGAAAACCCAAAAGACTCCACTCCAAAACTGCTAGAACTTGTACAGGAATTCAGTAAAGTGTCAGGATATAAAATCAACGCACAGAAATCAGTTGCATTTCTCTACACCAACAACAAGACAGAAGAAAGAGAATTAAGGAGTCAATCCCATTTACAACTGCACCCAAAACTATAAGATACCTAGGAATAAACCTAACCAAAGAGGCCAAGAAACTATACTCAGAAAACTATAAAGTACTCATGAAAGAAATTGAGGAAGACACAAAGAAATGGAAAAATGTTCCATGCTCCTGGATTGGAAGAATAAATATTGTGAAAATGTCTATGCTACGTAAAGCAATCTACACATTTAATGCAATTCCTATCAAAATACCATCCATTTTTGTCCAAAGAAATGGAACAAATAATCCTAAAATTTATATGGAACCAGAAAAGACTTCGAATAGCCAAACGAATATTGAAAAAGAAAGCCAAAGTTGGTGGCATCTCAATTCCGGACTTCAAGCTCTATTACAAAGCTGTCATCATCAAGACAGCATGGTGCTGGCACAAAAACAGACACATAGATCAATGGAACAGAATAGAGAACCCAGAAATAGACCCTCAACTCTATGGTCAACTAGTCTTCAACAAAGCAGGAAAGAATGTCCAATGGAAAAAAGACAGGCTCTTCAATAAATGGTGTTGGGAAAATTGGACAGCCACATGCAGAAAAATGAAATTGGACCATTTCCTTACACCACACACGAAAATAGACTCAAAATGGATGAAGGACCTCAATGTGCGAAAGGAATCCATCAAAATCATTGAGGAGAACACAGGCAGCAACCTCTTCAACCTCAGCTGCAGCAACTTCTTCCTAGGAACAACACAAAAGGCAAGGGATGCAAGGGCAAAAATGAACTATTGGGATTTCATCAAGATCAAAAGCTTTTGCACAGCAAAGGAAACAGTTAACAAAACCAAAAGACAACTGACAAAATGGGAGAAGATATGTGCAAACGATATATCAGAAAAGGGCTAGTGTCCAAAATCTATAAAGAACTTAGCAAGCTCAACACCTAAAGAACAAATAATCCAATCAAGAAATGGGCAGAGGACATGAACAGACATTTCTGCAAAGAAGACATCCAGATGGCCAACAGACACAAGAAAAAGTGCTCCATATCACTCGGCATCAGGGAAATACAAATCAAAACCACAATGAGATATCACCTCACACCAGTCAGAGTGGCTAAAATTAACAAGTCAGGAAATGACAGATGCTGGCGAGGATGTGGAGAAAGGGGAACCCTCCTACACTGTTGGTGGGAATGCAAGCTGGTGCAACCACTCTGGAAAACAGCATGGAGATTCCTCAAAATGTTGAAAATAGAACTACCCTATGACCCAGCAATTGCACTACTGGGTATTTACCCTAAAGATACAAACGTAGTGATCCGAAGGGGCACATGCACCGCACGTTTATAGCAGCAATGTCTACAATAGCCAAACTATGGAAAGAACCTAGATGTCCATCAATAGATGAAAGGATAAAGAAGATGTGGTATATATACAAAATGGAATACTATGCAGCCATCAAAAGAAATGAAATCTTGCCATTAGCGACGACATGGATGGAACTAGAGGGTATCATGCTTAGCGAAATAAGTCAACTGGAGAAAGACAAATATCATATGATCTTTCTGATATGAGGAAGTGGAGATGCAACATGGGGGGTTAAGGGGGTAGGAGAAGAATGAAGGAAACAAGATGGGATTGGGAGGAAGACAAACCATAAATGACTCTTAATCTCACAAAACAAACTGAGGGTTGCCGGGGGGAGGGGGGTTGGACAAAGGAGGGTGGGGTTATGGACACTGGGGAGGGTATGTGCTATGGTGAGTGCTGTGAAGTGTGTAAACCTGGCGATTCACAGACCTGTACCCCTGGGGATAAAAATATATTATATGTTTATAAAAAATAAAAAAATAAATCATAAAAAAATCTGAATAATTAAAAAAAAGGTATTTGCTGTGGGTTTTACATAGATGGATTTTATGAAGTTGAGAAATGTTCCCTCTATCCCTATACTTTGAAGAGTTTTAATCAGGAAAGGATGCTATATTTTGTCAAATGCTTTTTCTGCATCAATTTAGAGGACCATGTGGTTCTTCTCTTTTCTCTTATTGATTTGTTCTATTACATTGATTGACCAGCGGCATTTTTCAAAGTGCTACAACAAACAATCCTAAAATCTGTATGGAACCAAAAAAAACTCCGAAAAGCTAAGGAAATGCTGAAAAAGAAAAAGAGTTGGGGGGCATCACATTGCCTGATTTCAAGCTTTATTACAAAGTTCTGATCAGCAAGATGGCATGGTACTGGCACAAAAACAGATACATAGACGAATGGAACAGAGTAGAGAGCCCAGATATGGGTCCTCAACTTTATAGTCAAATTATCTTCGACAAAACAGGAAAAAATATCCAGTGGAAAAAAGACAGTCTCTTCAATATAGGGTGCTGGGAAAATTGGACAGCTATGTGTAGAAGAATGAAACTCAACCATTCTCTTACACCAAACACAAAGATAAACTCAAAATGGCTGAAAGACCTCAATGTGACACAGGAATCCATCAAAATCCTGGAGGAGAACATAGGCAGAAACCGGCCACAGCAACGTCGTTCAAGACATGTCTCCAAAGGCAAAGGAAACAAAAGTGAAAATAACTTTCGGGACTTCATCAAGATAAGAAGCTTCCGCACAGCAAAGGAAAGAGTCAACAAAATAAAGAGGTAACCCTTAGAATGGGAGAGAATATTCGCAAATGACACTACAAAGAGCTGATATCCAAGATCTATAAAGAACTTCTTGAACTCAACACCCCCCAAAATAGAAAATCATGTCAAAAAATGGTCAGAAGACACGGTCACTTCTCCAATGAAGACATACAAATAGTTAGCAGACACATAAAAAAAGTTCATCATCATTAGCCATCAGGGAAAATAAAATCAAAACCACATTGAGATACCAGTTTACAGCAGTTAGAATGGCAAAGATTAACAAGGCAGAAAACAACAAATGTTGGAGAGGATGTGGAGAAACAGGAACCCTCTTACATTGTTGGTGGGAATGCAAGCTGGTGCAACTACTTTGGAACACAGTGTGGAGATTCCTCAAAAAATTAAAAACAGACTACCCTATGACCCAGCAATTGCACTACTGGGTATTTACCCCAAAGATACAGATGTAGTGAAAAAAAGGGCCATATGTACTCCAATGTTCATAGCTGCCATGTCTATAATAGCCAAACTGCGGAAAGAGCTGAGATGTCCTTCAACAGATAAATGGATAAAAAAGATGTGGTCCATATATACAATGGAATACTACTCAGCCATCAGAAAGGATGAATACCCAACTTTTGCATCAACATGGATGGGACTGGTGGAGATTATGCTGAGTGAAATAAGTCAAGCAGAGAAAGTCAATTATCATATGGTTTCACTTACATGTGGTACATAAGGAATAACATGGAGGATATTAAGAGAAGGAAAGGAAAAGTGAATTGGGGGAAATCGGAGCAGGAGACGAACTATGAGATACTCTGGACTCTGAGAAACAAACAGGGTTTCGGAGGGGAAGGGAGTGGGGGTTGGGTGAGTCTGGTGGTGGGTATTATGGAGGGCACATATTGCATGGAGCACTGGGTCTGCTGCATAAACAATGAATGCTGGAACACTGAAAAGAAAGAAAATAAAATAAATGGAAAAAGACCCTAATGATGTATTTTATGGTGACTAACATAATACAATAAAAAAAAAGTTCATATAAAACAAACAAATAAATGTATAAAATAGCTAGGAAAACATTTAAAAGGAAAAGCTATAAGGGAGGAATTGCTGTTTCAGACACCAATACCTACTATGAGGCCTCTATATCAAATTGCATAGTATCGATAAGTGAACACAGAGACTAGAAGAATAGACTATAAAACCTAGAAGCAAATTCAAACACATATGGAAATTTAGTACAGGACAAAGGTGGCACCTTGGGTCACTGGGGGATGGTCTTGTAAATAAATGATGCTAACACAACTGGGAAGCCATTTAGGAAAAAATGAAATTGGGCTCATATTTCACACCATACATTTAGGGATCTGATTATAAAACACAAAACCACACACATGCCAGGAAACAACATAGGTGAATTCCTCTTTTAACCTTGATGTAAGAAAAAGCTTACCATGACTAAAAATCCACAGGCAATAAAAAGACTGATAAATTTGACTACATAAAAATTAAAAAAAAATTTATATGGCAAAAGATACTATAAAGAAAATTAAAGGAAGACTGAAAAAACTGGGAGAAAATCTGCAACACAATCATATCATACACTGAATGTATCCCAACTGAAGAGACAATGTTAATAACTAAAGTCTAACTTTATTTAAACATAGGCAATAACAACTACATTATTTAATGATTAACAGTGATTTTAACACATATCTCAATTTAAAAATGTTAAAATGTTAAAAAGCAAATGGTCCACAAAAAATTCTTCTTTCCTTCTGGAAATATTATGATACACTGTAACCATTAACCAATTGTTTACTATTAAACTTAAATGGCCAATTGACACAAACAGTTCTGAGACTGTTCTTTCATCACTAATTAACACTGGGGTGGCAGGTATTGGGGATAATATTCATTTAGCCTTCCGAGTTTTCTGGGTGGATTTGATGACCTTGCCAACTCCAGCTGCCTTCTTGTCCAAAAAAATGAAAGAATATCTTAAGTGACTATACAGACTTACTGAAAATGAGAAATTTCCTTGAGATCTTGTTTTATCTAAATAATGTGTGTACATTTTATATCCTATTTCACAATTATATATCTATGTTTGTTTACCTATAAAATGATTTTTAGAGCTACTTCTAGATGCACCATATTCATCTTATGGTTTTTCATATATTCTTTTTTACTTTCTTAAGGATTTATATATTTGTGGGGGGAAGAGAGAGAGAGAGAGAGAATGAGCAGGGAGACGGGCAGAGGGAAAGGTAGAAAGAGGTGGAGGGAGAAGCAGACTCCCCACTGAGCATGGAGCTGACCAGAACCCCGAATTCATGATACAAGCCGGAGTCAGATGCATAACCAGTTGAGCCACCCAGGCACTCTGGCTTCTCAGGTTTTCTTGCATGTATCATGTATGCCACTGTTGCCAGGGATATAAGGCCCTCAGTTTGATAAGCCATTAAAAAAACAATAAAAAAACTTTAAAACAATTCAATGATATGGTAAAATTTTCATTATAGAACATTAACTGAAAAAGAAGTACAGAAACCACATGTATGGCTGTTTTTTGGTTCCAAATAAGATGTAAGAAGATGTAATTTTTCTAACGTAACAATTTTAAAAGGTTAGGTAAACTGAAAAGCTGTACTTATAAAGAGTCATAGAAGTAAAAAGGACTGAATGAACTAAATCAGAGAGCTACTCAGAGAACAGGTTCTCAAAAAAAGTTTAAAAAGAGAGAGAGAGAGAACAAGCTCTCTCCTGATGCTTTCTTACCTAGGGGTATTTGTTGATTCTGTGTAAACGCTAAAGATTAAGAGTGGCTCAAATAAAATGATGACACTGGGAAAAATAAAATCAGCAAAACTTTTGGAGGTTGTTTGGGATTGGCTCAACAAATGAAAAATTTCAAAAGTCCCAAATACAAAGTGCTATTTTCCCACATGGTTTAACTTCTGAATTCAAAGGCCGTGTGGGAAATCATAGTTTTTAAAAGAACACATAGGAATCTGTTATCTTGCAATATTTGAGAGAGACAGCCCTGCTTGAGGAAGGGGGCCTACCTCAAACAATAAATCTCAGCATAAACACATTTGCCAAAATTTGGAAGCAGTGTGAGACAGGATGCTAGAGAAAAAGCTCAAAGCAGACACAATCAGATTAAGTCTTCATCAGTCTTTCAAGGCAGGCAGGCAGAGACCCATAGGCTCACAAGCAACAGCCTAAGAAGCTTTCCCCAGATATGTAGGAAAGCAGAGGTATAACTAGAGCTACAACACGGCACCAACCCAGCTTACTTCGTCATTGGCCTGAGGTGATCAGCTCCTCAATCAGTATCTCAGGGAGGATCAGGAGTGCCCTCTCTTGGGGGAAAATAACACTGACTTCAGTCTTCATTCTTCTTCATACACAATGTGCAACATACCATAAAAAAATTATGAGATATAGCTTTTCCTTTTCTTTTAGTGAATAGTTCAGTTTTAAGACCATAGGTAAGGCTGAATGAAGCAGGTGTCTATAGGAGTGGAAAGGTAAAGAAGAGGAGAGAAGTCATGGTATAGAGCAAGGTATTAGAGACTAACCAGGATGATGAGGGTGACCACTGGGAATGGCAGCAGCCTAATGTGAGGTGTCAGGGCTCATGCGGGTTGAGGAAGATGTACAGACAAAAGATGGTCTGGGACAAAGTATCAGAGTCCAAGTGGAATGAAGAAGATATCCTTAAAAGGATTGGAAAGAGGGGGGCCTGGCTGGTTCCGTCGGTTAAGGACTTGCCTTCCACTCAGGAATCCCTGCTCAGAGGGGAGCTGCTTCTCCCTCTCACTCTGCTGCTCTCCCCACTTGTGCTCTCTTGTGCTGTCAAATAAATAAATAAATAAATAAAATCTTAAAAAAAAAAAAAAAAAAGGTTGGCAAGGTATTGGATGTTGAAGCCTAAGCTGACTGAGGAAGGCATTCACATGGGAAAGTAAACCATCTCAGAGTGTCAGCGATCATCCTCCAGGAAAGTGGTGTGAGCAAATTCTCAGAACTTCAGTATGATGAGGGCACCCATGCAGGACAGGGGGTGGCAAGAGCAATGAGAGACTGGTTACACACTGGGAGATTGATTAAGTAAGTAATTATGAGAAGATAACAAGAGCTAAACATCTCACTGTCAGAGAAAGAGAGTTACAAATATAGAAAAATTGAATGAATCTTGTGGTATTCAACTGGAAATAGAGGTATTGGCATGAACTTATGGCAAACACAAACACAGCACACAAAGAAAAATGAACATAGATTGTGTGTGTGTGTGTGTGTGTGTGTGTGTGTGTGTGTAAGAGGATCTGGGACGAGTGATAGCCCAACAGCAATGAGCACACCTATTACTCAGATCTTGGTTTCTAAATACCATTCTCTACTAAAATGAACCACATATCTTTGGAGAAACTGCTGTTTCCATGGCTAGGGAAGGGAGAAGTTCAAGGTGAACTGGAATTCTTATTATGCCAAAAAGTGTGAAAATTCCCAATGAATTATAAGAGCATATATAAAAAAGAGGAGCCAGACTAAAGGGCTCTCACTGGACAAACCTGGAATAATTTGAGTATAAACTTAAAAAATGATAACAGTATATTATAATATTAAATAGAATAGGGAACTATGAATCCAAACTGATGTAAATAAAAGCATGAGTTAAAGTTTTGATGACAACAGGATATTTATGTATCCTTAAGTATCTTTCCAACAAAACAGTAATGTATTACAAAGGGACAAAAGTAACTTTACTATGGAGAATCGTGGCACATAACACCCTAACCAAGTGATCAAAATAAACATCAGTAATGGGGCAAATGGAAAGTATGTGCTATCAGATAGGTTCCAATAAGGATACAGTATCACTTCTACAATACCCCTCTTACAGATGCATAACGTAAACATAATCAGGAGAAAACATCAGACAAAATCCCAACGAGAAACAGTCTAAAGAAAATTGGTCTGTGTGATTCTAAACTGAATGCTTTTGTTATAAAAGACCCTCTAGGGCAACACATGGGTGGCTTAATCAGTTGAGCCTCTGACTCTTGGTTTCAGCTCAGGTCATGATCTCAGGATCCTGGGATGGAGTCCTGAGTTGGTCTCTGTGCTCACTGGGAGTCTGCTTGTCTCCCTCGCTCTCTGCCCCTCCCCACTCTACTGTTCTCTAAAACAGAATGAATAAGCGCTGCCTCTAGCTCGCTGAGCTCCAGCCCAAGGAAAAGGGGGTAAGTAAGGAGGTTTCTGTACCATGGCTTTTACAAATCAGACTGCCTGCAAATTGACCAATGGTAAAGCATGGAGGAACCAACTGGCTATAAAAGCCGCTCCCAAGAGTGCGCCCTCTACTGGAGGGGTGAAGAAACCTCATCAGTACAGACCTGGTACTGTGGCAATCCATGAAATTAGACGTTATCAGAAGTCCACTGACCTGATCGGCAAATTGCCTTTCCACCGTCTGGTGTATGTAATTGTTCATGATTTCAAAACACATCTGTGCTTCCAGAATGCAGCTAGTGGTGCTTTGTAGGGGGCAAGTGGGGCCTATCTGGTGGGCCTCTTTGAAGACACCATCCTGTGTGCTATCCATGCCAAATGTGTCATGGTCACACTGGAAGACCTCCAGCTAGCACACCACACACATGCAGAATATGCTTAAGAATCCACTATGATGGAAAACATGTCATTCTTTAAAAAAAAAAAATTATCTTCTTCTTGTTATTGGTAGTTCTGAACGTTAGGTATTTTTTTGCATAGGGTCAAAAGGTAACTACGAATATGATTGCAAACGGAAAAATAGGGGACAGAAATGAGGTATCGGTGGTTTTTCCATTTTCAATTGTGTGTCAATTTTTAATATAAATGCAGGGACATAAAGCATTAATGCAAGTCAAAATGTTTCAGTAAAACATTCTGTTTTATAAAGTTTCAGTTCAACTTTATAACAATTATAAATAAATTTGTTAAATTTTTCTGGATAATGCCAGCATTTGGATTTTTTAAAAACAAGTAGATTTCTTTTTGACAGCAACTAAATGGTGTTTGTAGCATTTTTATCATACAGATCATTTGTTATACATTTCTGAGTTGTCCCACATGCAAGTACATGTAGTGTTTAATGTGTTTGTCTTCTGTGCTATTCCTATAAGTTTGCTATTAAAGCACATGAAACTATCAAAAATAGAATGAATAAATCTTAAAAAAAAAAAAAGACCCTCAAGGGCCAACTGGCAAAATTTAAATAATATATCAAGGTTAGATGACGGTAATAACATTCCAATCATGACAGTTGTATTGTGGTTATATAGCAGAATGTCCTTGTTTGTATAGGGGTGATAGGGCATAATGTTGGCAAAATACTCTTCTAGTTCAAGGTTTAAGGTTCAAACACACTCTTGTTTGTATACATTTAGATTGTTTCAAAATAAAAAATTATTGAAATATGGAGACAAGTGGGAAATTGTGATCCATAAACAATAAAGAAGAGCCAAAAGCAGCAGTCTCAGAGATGATTCTAGTATTTATTCTTTATTTTTAAAAGATTATTTATTTTTTTATTTGACAGCAAGAGGGAGAGAGGGACAGCAAGAGAGCTAACACAAGCAGGGGGAATGGGAGAGAAAGAAGGGGCTTCTCACTGAGCAGGGAGCCTGATGTGGGGTTCAATCCCAAGACTTTGGGATCACGACCTGAGCTGTAGGCAGACGCTTAACAATGGAGCCACACAGGTGCCCCAGATTCAGCTATTTAAGTTAAGAAAAATAACTTTAAAATAATTATTGCAAATACATAAAAAAAAAGAAAAAAAGATGTAAAATTTCAACATAAAAAGCGATTAGGTAAAGTTAATCAAATGGTCATTCTAAAACTGAAAATTACAATGTTTTTAATTAAGAACTCAATATAATTAAGAACTTAACAGCAGAAGATAAGATTGTTAAAGGCAAAGATGGGTCAACAAAAATTATCCAAACTGGAGCACTTAGAGAACCAAGAAGCAAAATAAAACAATAAAAATAAAAGAGAATATATGATTTTTAGAATATATGCCAAATGGTCCAAAATATGAGAAACTATACTTCCAGATAAGAGAAAAGAATGGAGCAGAATATCTGAAGACATCACAGTGAAAAATTTTGCAAAATCAAGAAAAGATATGTCAAAAGGTTCAGTGGACCTCAAGCAGAGTTAAATAACGGCACCTACTCAGTCACTGCTAGAAAATGATATATATTGGGAAAATCTTAATTGCTGTCAGACCAAAAGACATCATCAACAGGGTAAGAACAGTAAGAGTTACAGCTAACTTCTAAGAAGAAAATATGAGAGCTAGCAGAAAATGGAATGACAGCTCTGAAGGGCAGAAAGAAGAAAGTGGCCAACATAGAATTCTCTATCAAGCAAAATTATCTTTTTAAACAATAAGTGAAATAGACATATTCAGAGAACTAAAGCTGAGGTTACCTATCATTAGAAGTCAATATTAGAAGAAATACTAAAGTAAGTTCTGCAGGCAAAAGAAAAATGATACCAGATGAAATCAGGAAAGTGCAAGAAGGAATGAAAAAAAATCAAAAAGAAGTAATGAAAAAGCATCATTTATGTGCACAAAGATAAAAGACTTGACTGTTCAATGCCAAAACTGTATCCTGTGACATATGTAGCAAATACAGAAGTAAAAATATATCACAATTATAGCAACATAAGCAGAAAAAAATAAACAGAATTGTACTGTTTTAAGATTTTTACATAGTTCACAAGGAGGCAAAAGCATTAATTTAAGGCAGACTGTAATAAGATACTATTTTGTCATTCCTAGCACAACCACTAAAAGAATGATCATAAAAGGAATAGCAAATGCCCATTAAACAAGGCAAAATGAAATCATAAAAACATACATACATAAAAATGCGGAAAAATTTGGGAATGGAAAAGCAGAGAAACATAAAGCAGGTGAAACAGAAAACAAAGATGGCAAATTAAATGGAGTAATAACACTAACTACATTAAATGTAAATAAACTTTGCCATTAAAAGATAAAGATCTGAATAAAAACCAAGACCTACATGCTATTTACAAGAAACACACTTTAAATATACAGACATAGTGTTAATGAACTGAATTATGTTCCCCTCAAATTTGTTAAGTTGAAGCCCTTATCCCCAGTGTAACTGTATGGAGGCAGGGCCTTTATGGTGGTAATTAAGGTTAAATGTGGTTACAGGAGCATGGCCTTGATCCAACAGGGCTGCTGTCCTATTAGAAGCAGAGGAGACACCAGAGACCTCTCTGTGAGCACACAGAAGAAAGGCCATGTGAGGACAAATGTGAGGACACAACTTTCTGCAAGCCACTACTAGAGGTCACACTAGAAACCAACCGTGTCAGACCTCTACAAGCCTCCAGAGAAACTATACTTCCAGATATCTCTATCTCTCTGTCAAATAAATAAATAAAATCTTAAAAAAAAATTTAAAGGACAGAAAAAATATGTAAGGCAAACACTATCCAAAGAAAAATTGATATAACTACATAACACTGAACAAACTTCTTACTGATAAAAGGGTCAATTCAACAAGTTCTTAAATTTTTATCTAATAACATAGTTTGAAGGTTTATGAAAAGGAACATAACCAAAAGAAAGAAAATAAATAAATCATAATTGGAAATTTTAAGACAATCTCTCAGTAACTGACACCCCTATCTTACACCACACACAAAAATCAACTCAAAATGGATTAATGACCTGAAACCAGAAAACCTCAAAAGAAAACATGGGGGGGTAAACTCCTTGACATCGGTCTTGTCAATATGTTTTACTATTATTTTTGTTGTTGTAAGGACTGATATTTCCATGTACTTTAATTTTGGAGCTGCAACTAGACATGCTCCCCTCTCCAATTTAATGGTCTTTAATATTTCCTATGGATCAGTAGGATTTTTAACATCACATGATGTTTTATCCAATGAGATAAAAAAATCAAGAATAAATGATAGATTATTTTTACCCCTATTTTCATACATTCTATTGTTGTTTCTCTCTCCCTTATTAAAAGATTTTCTTTATTTGGCAGAGAGATACAGAGCACATGTAAGCAGAGCAGCAGGCAGAGGAAGAGGGAGAAGCAGGCTCTCTGCTGAGCAGGGAGCCCAATGCAAGGCTCAATCCCAGGACCCTGGAATCATTACCCAAGCCAAAGGCAGTCATTTAACCAACTAAGCCACCCAGGTGCCCTTGTTGTTTCTCTTCTTTATGTTCCAAGTTCCCTTCTGTTATCATTCCCTTTCTCTTTAAAGAACTTCCACTTAGCCATTCTTTTAGAGTAGATCTGTGGGTGACAAATATTTGCTCTGCATTTTTCTTCATCTGAGAATGTCTTTTTTTCACCTTTATTCCTAAAAGATATTTTCATTGGGTATAGAATTCTGAGTTGACAGCTTTTCTTTCAGCACCTGAAAAATGTATTGCCTATTTCTTCTGGCCTCCACGAAAAACCATCTGAATCACTGTTTCCCTACAGAAATAACATATTCTTTCCTACTAGCTGCTTTCAATGTTTTCTTCTCTTTAATTTTTGAAAGTTTGATTTTGACATGTTCAGCACAGAATTTTTCAGATTTATCTGTTTGGTTTTGCTTAGCTTCTTTAATCTGTAATGTCACTCCTCAAATTGGGAAGTTTTCTGCATTATTCTTTGAATATTTTTCAGCTTCACAGTGTTTTTATTCTCTTTCTGGGACTCAGATGACAAAAAAAATCCTAAATCTTCTGTAACTGTCTGGAAACTCTGTTGATTTCTGTTCCATCTATCTTCTCTTAGTTTTTTAAATTAGATAATTTCCACTGATAGAACTTCAAGTTCATGGATTCTTTTCTCTGTCATCTCCATTATGGTATTGAGCCCATTCAGTGAATTTTTATTTCAGTTATTTTCTCTTCAGTTCTACAATTTTCATTTAGTTCTTTTTTTATATCTTCTATTCCTTTGCTTAGGAATAAATTTAACAAAAGACGTGTAAGACTTATACACTAGAAACTACAAGACATCACTGAAAGAAATTAAACAAGCCCTAAGTAAATGAAAAGGCATTCCATGGATGAGATGACTTAATATTTTAAAATGGCACTACTCCCCAAATTGATCTACAGATTCAATGCAATCCCTATACAAATCTCAGCTGCTTTTTGTTTTGAGGAAATAAGTAAGCTGATTCTAAAATTCATTGCAAATCCAAGGGCCTAGAATAGCGAAAACCACCTTGAAAGAAAAGAATAAAGTCAGAGAGCTTACACTTCTCAGTTTCAAAACCTACTACAAAACCATAGTAATCAAGAACCAAGAAAATCAGAACTTGAATGAGCAAAGGCAATGAATATACACCAAACACAAGGTGACTCAGATGTTAGAATTATCTGACAAGGATTTTAAAGTAGTAGTCATAAAATATTTCAATGAGCATTCTTGAAATACATGAGAAAAGGAATCTCAGCAAAGGAATAAATCTAACAAGAGAAGTGTACTGGCATAAGGATAGACATATCAACCAAGGGAAGAGAACTGAAAATCTAGAAATTCATCTTCATATTTATGGTCTGATAACTTTTGGAAAGGGTGCTACAACAATTCAATGGGGGGAAAGGAATGGTCTTTTCAACCAATGACAATGAAACAAATGGAGATCCACATATAAAAGAGTAAAGGTGCATTATAATAGTATCTCACATCATACGCAACTCAAAATTAATCAAAAACGTAAATGTAAGAGATAACATTATGTAAAACTCTTAGAAGAAAAAGGCTTAATCACTATGATCTCCGATTAAACATGTTTCTTTCTTTCTTTTTTTTTTAAAGATTTTATTTATTATTTGACAAACAGATCACAAGTAGGCAGAGAGGCAGGCAGAGAGAGAGAGGAGGAAGCAGGCTCCCTGCTGAGCAGAGAGCCCGGTTCAGGGCTTGCTCCCAGGACCCTGGGATCATGACCTGAGCTGAAGGCAGAGGCTTTAACCCACTGAGCCACCCAGGCACCCCGATTAAACAAGTTTCTTAAAATGACATCAAAAACACAAACAAAAGAAAAACTAGATATACTGCGCTTCATCAAAATTGAAACTTTTTGTGTTTCAAAGGATACTATTATGCCAGTAAAAAGACAATCCAGTGAATGTAAGTGTTGGGCTGGCAGGAAGGGCTACCAAAGATGGCGAAAGTTCCCGCCACAAGACCTGAGCTCCGGACAGGAGAACAAAGGCCCAAGCAGGAATCTGAGACCCCCGCCCTGGGCTCCTGTGGACCAATGGGATCCCGATGAGCGGTGGGATATCCAAATAAGGGAAACTTGCCAAAAGACCCCTGAGCTTTCCCCAAGACCCCTTAAAAGCCCCCTCCTCCCTGCCTTGGGCGCGACTTCCGCCACCCGGCTTTCCCGAGTCCGGAACCTCGCCTGAGGGTGCCCACCTCCTCCCGGCGCAACTTTCCTGGCTCCCCTTCTCCTGAGCCCTGAAACTTCGCCGGAGAGCGTTTTTAATAAATCTTGCCTTGCACCCACTTTGCCTGGTGTTGTGTTCATCTCGCCGGAAAAAACCTTAACAGTAAGAACATATTTGCAAATCATGTACCTGATAAGGGCCTTCTTTCATAATATATAATAAATCTCACAACTCAATAATAAAGAGACAACCAAATTCTTAAAATAGGGACTTTTTTTTTTTTTTACTTTTTTCCATATGGATTTTTAAATTTAAATTCAATTAGCCAACATATACTACATCATTTTCAGATATAGTATTCAACGATTCATCAATTGCATATAACACCCACACCCTATGATCTCCGATTAAACATGTTTCTTTCTTTCTTTTTTTTTTAAAGATTTTATTTATTATTTGACAAACAGATCACAAGTAGGCAGAGAGGCAGGCAGAGAGAGAGAGGAGGAAGCAGGCTCCCTGCTGAGCAGAGAGCCCGGTTCAGGGCTTGCTCCCAGGACCCTGGGATCATGACCTGAGCTGAAGGCAGAGGCTCATCACATCTTGTGCCCTCCTTAATGCCCATCACCCAGTTACCCCATCTCCCCACACAACCTCCCCTTCCACAATGCTCAGTTTGTTTCCCAGAGTCAATAGACTTTCATGGTTTATCCCCCTCTCTGATTTTTTTTCTCATTCAGTTTTCCCTCCTTTCCTCTAGACATAGTTAATATTAATCTGCTCTAGCTGTTTGAGGTATAGAGACTACCTATAGAAACTAACCTAGTCCCTTTTCTTTGGGGGGGGGTCCCTGCAGAATTTAGGGAGATTAAAAGAAAACTGCCAAAAACAAAATAAAAGGTCTGATTCAGTCAGTTACCTCATTTATCCTACTACTAATACCATCACCTAAGCAAGGTCCCCAACCTACTCCCTTGTACTCACACCCTTCAGGCTTCTGTTATGACATATTTTCCCTTTGAGGTTACCAATACTGGTTCTTTCAAAGCAATTTCACCCAGATTAATATCTCAGAAGAGAGGATGGAAACAAGAGACACAAATGATGATTCACCTCAAAAGGGCTGGCCCTGAGTCCATGATATCCCTCAATAGATTTTGTTTCTAAAAAACCTTTATTGTGCTTTCTGTGGCCTTTTTTTCACCCAATTAAAAAAAAAAAAAAGTGGGCATAGGATCTGAAAAGACATTTACCTTTCAAAGACCATACAAAAGTGGCGAATAAGCTGAGGAAAAGATCCTCAACGTCTTTAACAATTAGGACAATGACAATCAAAACCACAGTGAAATATGCTAAAATGGCTATGCTGTCAAGAATGTGGAAAAACTGGAACTCTCAAGCATTGCTGGTGGGACTGTAATATGGGGCAGTCTCTCTTAAAACCATAAATAATTTCTCAGAAAGTTAAACACAGAGTTACCGTACGATCCAGCAATTCTACCAAGTATATACCCAAGAGAAATGAAAACATATGTCTGCACGCCCATGTAAAATGTTTATAGCCACTTTATGCATAATAGCCAATATTCATTAAACTGAAGAGCAAAAACTAAAAAAACTCTATGTCCATCAGCAGGAGAATAAATTGTGGTATATGCATGAACATGATAAAAAAAATTATACTGCAATAAAGAGCAAATGATGTATGTAACAAGATGTATGTATGTTATGTGGAGCATGTGTTATATTGAGCATAGTAAACCTGATCCAAAATAATATGTATCTTACAAATATTTGAATTACAAGAAGAGGCATAATTAGTTGATGGCAATAAAAGTCAGAATAATAGTTCCCTCAGAGTGGGAGTGGAAGGATTGTTATTGATAGGAAGTTGCTTAAGGAAAGAAACCTACTAGTGGTGTGTGTGTATATTAAGTTGTGTCCTTAAGAATTTTGTACTGTATGTATCTCACTAAATGTATTTTATATGTCAATTCTTTTAAATAAAAAAGAAAAGCTAGTATAATACTTGCCAAGTGTATCTTTTTATAATTTCTATTTTTATTTATTTTATTTTTTTAAAGTAATCTCTACACCCAACATGGGGCTCAAACTCATGACTCCAAGATCAAGAGTTGCATGTTCTACCACTGAGCCAGCCAGGTGCCCCAAACCGAATAGCTTTAAAATATGTTATATATGAGTAAGCAGAGAAAATAAAGATGAGAATAAAATGTACTCAAACTTTACAGTGGAGTGGTTAAGAGTTTGGGCTTTCTTTAGAGTCAGAATGACATGTTCAAATCTAAACTATGTCATTTATTAGTTCTAGGACTTCCCAACCTCCGGTTTCTTCACCAGTAAAATGCAGGTAACAATACACCTACATTATAGGACTGACGCAATGACTAAAAGAGACAAAACACATAAAATGCTTAGTACAAACAAAAACCAAAAACTGTTTTATAGTTTACCCCTCCCCCAACCCACACACATAACAGAATTATTGATAGTTTAACTTATTGCTTTATACTTTTCTCATGACTTTGTTTCTTTGTTTTCTGTCTTTTTTTCAGATAATGAAGAACTCTGAATTCAGATCTAGAAAGTTTAGAATTTGTCTTATGTTCAATGCAGTCATAGAGAATTTGAGGGTCAGTGACATAATGAACAGCAGTCTTGAGAAGTCTCTTTGGCAGTAATATTCTTGGTGGTCAGGAGCAGCGAGACAGCTTGAGGTGGAGAGGCTACTGTCCTTAATTTAAGACCCACAACACCCTATGAAATCTACACTTGTCATTACTGCTATACTTCTTTAAAAAATACATTTTCTATTTATTTCACAAAGCTACATAAGAGGAGATAGAATTTCATACTACGAAGATAGAATTTCTTTCTTTTTTTCAGATTCATTCATTTATTTGTTCATTTCACAGTACCTTTTTTTTTTTTAAACTGGGATGTAACTGACATATAGCATTATCTTAGTTTCAGGTATACAATATAATGGTTCAATATTTGTACATACTGTGAAATGATCACCAAAATAACTTTAGTTAACATCTTTTTTTTCCTTTTTAATTAAAACAAAAATTTATTTGACAGAGAGCAAGAGCACAAGCAGGGGGAGTGGCAGAGAGGGAGGGAGAAACAGACTCCCCACCGAACAGGAAGCCCAATGCGGGGGCTTGATCCCAGGACCCTGAGATCACGAGCTGAGCCAAAGGCAGTCACTCAACCATCTGAGCAACGCAGGTACCCCCGAAATCTCATGTTTTTGAAATCTTTTACAACACATAGTCACCGAGGCATTCACAGAGAGGGCATGGTGCTCTCTGCCATTACGCAAACCGTAAGTTTATGTAATTTATAAATCACCAAGTCTCAAACATTTCAGTACAACTCAAAATATTTTCCACTTGGAACTGCATTAACACCTTGTACACCGTGTAAACACCTAACACCACAGATGCTCCCACTTCTCCCCCCAACCCTGCTGAGTTCCTTAACATTACTTCACAGTAAATCTGAAAAAATCTAGTAATAAGTCTTCAGCACTCAAATACTTTCAGTGCGCTTTGGGAGTAGTTTTAATCATTCTCCAGGGCTTCGAAGACCAAAATTGCTCAAGAGGTCTGTGGGGTGTGTGTGGGGGTATTTAACCCATATCCTAATTTCAAATATGGTTAAGAACCTAACTTCCAGAGTTGAACTAAAAATCAATACCAAGCAGTGGAAGAGACAAAACTGTGTCCATAATACTGCCAGATAACAAATGAAATCTATAAAGAATCTTCCTTAGAAATAAAATAAAAAGTTCCAATTCCATCAGTCACAGAACATAGAAATTGCAATGCAATAAAAGTACATAGGAGATATACTGACGGGTAAAAAATGAGAGAAAAACACGGAGCAGACTTTGACATATCTCTAATAACGACTCTGTTTCAGGCTAATGGTAAAAATTAGTCTTCAGATAGTTGATAACATCAGCCTGTCTCTGCTGGGTTAGTACCAAGATCTGTGGCCAAGCAAATACTTCTAATAAAATTGATTTTCTTTTTTGGCAACCAATAGGCCAGTCAATAATAATGTTGTTTAAGAAAGATTGAATCATGAGGGAGATGAACCCTTCTTTCCATTTATTATGTTTGTATTGTCTATATTTGAAAAGAGTTTTCAATAACGAAACCAAAGAAGATATTACAAGGGGAAAGCTATTCCGAGAGCTCATCTCCAAAAGCTCTGTGACTTGGAAGCATGTTAGCAATCCAGACTGACAAAGCCACGAGCATTCCCTTAACTGCTAGGTCGTATGGATTAGGACTGTCAATAACAAAGGAAAATCGAGGTTAGACGCAATATAAAGATATAGTCCTGTGAATACAAAGACATCAAGGAAAAAACTGCCTGTACATAGTCCTAAATATCCATCTAAAAGCCTAGACGGAACTTCTACTTTGCATTAAAGCTGGCGTTCTGTAAGGAGTATTCCATAAGGCCACATAAGGCGGTTTTTGGATTGTTTGTCTTTTTATATTAACCAAACATAATACAAGAAAAACCTCAACAAAAACCTCACACTATTGCTAACTTGGGAACATTTCCCTCCAAAATACCCCCTAACAACACAAGCCAAATAAAAGCCATGAGTGCACCACTACTTCGTTTTGTTTTTTAACTGACTTAACTTTATGGTAGTGGATAGGAGAAGCAAGGGATGGAAACATGATTTAAAATTCATAAAGAAAAATAAGTAAAAATCACAAGAAAATTTCTCAGTAAGTAGTGAAGGAACATATCCTACCAGATATTAAAAAATATTTTGGGGCGCCTGGGTGGCTCAGTGGGTTAAGCCGCTGCCTTCGGCTCAGGTCATGATCTCGCGTCCCGGGATTGAGTCCCGCATCGGGCTCTCTGCTTGGCAGGGAGCCTGCTTCCTCCTCTCTCTCTCTCTGCCTGCCTCTCTGCCTACTTGTGATCTCTCTCTGTCAAATAAATAAATAAAATCTTTAAAAAAAAAATATTTTGAAGCTATCATCCTTAAAACATCATAGCACAAGTACATGAATGGAAAAACAGAGCAATGGAATAGGAAATAGCACCAGAAATACACTGAAATATACAGAGGAAGTGAGAATATGGAAAAAAGAAAGATACTTCCAATCAGTAAAGATTATTCAATAAACACTACTGAACAAGTGATTAGTCATCCATACAAAAATAAAGCTGGCACCATCTGGATAAAACATAAAATCTCTATTACATACATGGGACACAAATTAATTCTACATGGATCAAGGAAACCATGAAATGATCATAGTAATGAGAAGGAAACATGGGGGGAACTTGAATATTTTTATCACAAAGTGCTAATTTTCCTTAATATATAAAAAGTTCCAAAAAAAAAAAAAAGTTCCTCTAGGGACGCCTGGGTGGCTCAGTCATTAGGCATCTGCCTTCTGCTAAGGTCGTCATCTCAGGGTCCTGGGATTGAGCGCCTACTAGGCTTCCTGCTTCTTCCTCTCCCACTCCCCCTGCCTGTGTTCCCTCTCTTGCTGTGTCTCTCTCTGTCAAATAAATAAATAAAATCTTTAAAAAAAAGTTCCTCTAAATTAAGAAGAAAACATCAATGGGAAACTGAGCAAAACATATGAGCAGATGCTTCACAGAAATGAAATACAGATGGTTCTTGGTTACAGGAAAGAAAGCCCAACACATTGCTCAAGTTAAATAAATTATGATACATCTCTAAAAAGGAATATTATGCAGACATTAAGAAGAGTAAGGCAGCACTATCAGTACTGATATCGAATAATCTCTGAGATAAAGAAAGCAAGTTATATAGAATGGTGTATGTAGTTTGCATCATATTGCTACAGTACATGCATATATATATATGTATGTGTGTGTGTGTGTGTGTGTGTGTGTGTGTATATATATATAACATAACATATATAACATATATAACATATATATATATATATATACACACACACACATATATATATATATATATATAACATATCCTGCATGGATATATACTAGTTAGTAAGAGATCTGTCTCCAGAAGAGGGAACTGGGTGGCTGGGAAACAACGACGAGGAAGAGTTTTTAAAAATTAGTCTTTTGGGGCACCTGGGTGGCTCAGTGGGTTAAAAGCCTCTGCCTTGGGCTTGAGTCATAATCCTGGGTCCTTGGATTGGGACTCACATCGGGCTCTCTGCTCGGCAGGGAGCCTGATCCCCTCCCTGCCCCCCACCCCCTGCCTGCCTCTCTGCCTACTTATGATCTCTGTCAAATAAATTATAAATAAAAAAACAAGGCTTTTGCATTTTTTGAGGTTTTTTTTTTTAAGATTTTATTTATTTATTTGACAGAGAGAGAGCAAGAGAGAGAGCACAAGCAGTGGAGTGGCAGGCAAAGGGAGAAGCAGGCTCTCTGCTCAGCAGGGAGCCCAATTCAAGGCTCATCTCAGGAGCCTGGGATCATGACCTGATCCAAAGGCAGATGTTAACCGACTGAGCCACCCAGGTACCCCGAGGGGTTTTTTTAAACACACAGTACCTACAAAAAAAGAAAGAAAGAAAAAAATATATATTTCAAGGCAAATTATGGTGGCAGGCTATGATATGACCAATGACTCAAGCTAGGGAACTGGCCCAAGAAGAATGCATACATATCTAATGGGAAAAGAAGTATTTCTTCTGATAAAGCAACAAGGACACCCAAAAAGTTCTGGTAAATGCTTAGGTCCTTTCTGGTACTCAACTTCTATTTTTTCTAAAATTTGTCAACTTCTTTACAAGCCAGTATTACTTTATTCAATAATTACTGAGCATCTACTATATGTCAGATATTATATGAGGCACTGGTGATATAACCAAACTCTAGTACCTGTATATGGTAGTGTTGAAAATACAGACATGAAATCAGCCAATAATAATACAAAGTGATTGCACTGTAATAAATCTCCGAGGAACTTGAGAACAGGGAGCTATAAACTACTGGGTGTGTCTAAGTGGTCAAGCGAAGGAAGGCTTCCTGGAGGAAGTGATGTAAAAGCTGAGGCACAGGAAGGAGAATGAGGAAGAGAGAAAACAGCAAATAAAAAGGCCAAGAGGTGAGTAGCATGTCAAGTCCTTCAACAAAATGAAGCTTAGCACAACAGGGATGGGGTACGAGCAAGGAGCTCACTGAGAAATAAGTGGCGGTGTAAGATCTTGAAGAGCTTTACAGGGCACAGAAATTAAGATTATGCCTTAGAAAAACAAAAGTAAACAAGAAAACATTTGCAAATTAGCATCTTAGAAATATTCTCCAGATGAAAAATGGAAAATATATTGAAGGATATCAAGATTAGAAGCAGAAATAGAGTTCAGAGCTGCTGCACTCGTGTACAAGAAATGCTGAAATAGAGAAGTGGGTAGACTTGGAGGTATACTTAGAAGGCAGAACCTACAGGACTGGAATGGGTATGAAAATGAGAGGAGAATCAAGGTCGGCCCCTGGAAAACTGGTTGGGTGATAGTGCCAATTGCAGTGAGGCACCATCCAACAGTGGCAGCTGTTAAGACACGGTAGGTTCAGTGGAAGCTACCGTGACTCTGAAGTGTCTGAGGGATAGCCAAGAAGAGATCTATGCTTTTGGACCTACTGGCTGAAATCTGGGTTCGGGATAAAGCTTTCTCCTATTCTCTGTGAAAAGAGAGATAATCTGAGAATGAAAAGCACCCTAAGACTTTTCAGGCAAAATTAAAGATGGATACCATAATTTATGATAATATCGTACCAGATATGAGTTGTATTTTTTTTCTAGCTTTGCCCAGAGACTAGGTGTACATGTGTAAATGGCAGGTAACTGGATTAATCAGAATTAGGCTTTTCCCATGTGGCTGTAATAGTTGAAAAACAGAAAGAATGGAGATGAGGATGAATATAACAGTATGAGAATGGATAAAATGAGCTGAAATGGGAGAAGGTAGATCAGTAAAGTAACCAGAGATTTCTTTTAGGTCAAAAAGAAATTTAGAGTGAAATGGAGAGTATAGTTAGAACTAAAAAATTTCAGGCTTAATGAAAAGAGCCAGGATGATCTCATAAGGCCTAAAGGGCTGGACTGGAATAGATATATATGGCAATCAATGTTACATAAAGAAAAGCATTTTATATCTAATATCCTAAATTAAAAAGTAAACACCTGGAACAGGACAAGGATACCCATTTATATTACTTCTGTTTGACACTGTACTAGAATGCCTAGTCGGAGCAAGCAAGCAAGAATCCCATGGCACGGGCGCCTGGGTGGCTCAGTGGGTTAAGCCGCTGCCTTCGGCTCAGGTCATGATCTCAGGGTCCTGGGATTGAGTCCCGCATCGGGCTCTCTGCTCAGCAGGGAGCCTGCTTCCTCCTCTCTCTCTCTGCCCGCCTCTCTGCCTACTTGTGATCTCTGTCTGTCAAATAAATAAATAAAATCTTTAAAAAAAAAAAAAAGAATCCCATGGCACCTGACTGGCTCAGTTTGTATAGCATGTGACTCTTAATTTGGGGTGGTGAGTTTGAGCCCCATGCTGGATGCACAGATTACTTTTTTTAAAATTTTTTATTTTTTATAAGCATATATTTTTATCCCCAGGGGTACAGGTCTGTGAATCACCAGGTTTACACACTTCACAGCACTCACCAAAGCACATACCCTCCCCAATGTCCATAATCCCACCCCCTTCTCCCAAACCCCCTCCCCCCAGCAACCCTCAGTTTGTTTTGTGAGATTAAGAGTCACTTATAGTTTGTCTCCCTCCCAATCCCATCTTGTTTCATTGATTCTTCTCCTACCCACTTAAGCCCCCATGTTGCATCACCATTTCCTCATATCAGGGAGATCATATGATAGTTGTCTTTCTCTGCTTGACTTATTTCGCTAAGCATGATATGCTCTAGTTCCATCCATGTTGTCGCAAATGGCAAGATTTCATTTCTTTTGATGGCTGCATAGTATTCCATTGTGTATATATACCACATCTTCTTGATCCTCCATATCACTCGGCATCAGGGAAATACAAATCAAAACCACAATGAGATATCACCTCACACCAGTCAGAATGGCTAAAATAAACAAGTCAGGAAATGACAGATGCTGGCGAGGATGCGGAGAAAGGGGAACCCTCCTACACTGTTGGTGGGAATGCAAGCTGGTGCAGCCACTCTGGAAAACAGCATGGAGATTCCTCAAAATGTTGAAAATAGAACTGCCCTATGAACCAGCAATTGCACTATTGGGTATTTACCCTAAAGATACAAACGTAGTGATCCATAGGGGCACGTGCACCCGAATGTTTATAGCAGCAATGTCCACAATAGCCAAACTATGGAAAGAACCTAGATGTCCATCAACAGATGAATGCACAGATTACTTTTTAAAAAAAAGGAAAAAGAAAAGGAATCCAAATTGCCAAGGAAGATGTAAAATTATCTGTTTACACACAACAAAAGTGATCTTATGTATAAAAAACCCAGAAGATTTCATAAAAGCTTTAAGAACCAATAAATGAATTCAGCAAAGTTGTAGGATACAAAATCAACATCCAAGAATCAGTTGTGTTTCTAACCACTAACAATGAGCAGTCCAAAAAAGAAATTTAGAAAACAATTTCACTGGAAATAGCATCAAAAAGAGTAAAATACCTAGAAATAAACTTAACCAAGGAGGTGAAAGAACTCTATACTGAAAATCACAAAATGCTGCCTAAAGAAATGAGAGAAACCAATAAATGGAAAAACCCATTGACTGGAAGACTTAACATTGTTAAGATGCCAATACTTCCTTAAGTAATCTACAGATTCAAAGCAATCCCTATCAAAAAATCTCAATGACATTTTTTGCAATAAATAAATAAATAAATAAATAAATAAATTCCATCTTATTAAGCAACCTAGAATAGCCAAAACAATCTTTTCTGGCTCAGTCGGAGGAGCATGTGACTCTTAATCTTGGGGTTAGAAAGTTGGAGGTCTCACAGTTCCAGATTTCAATTTTTTTTTTTTAATTTATTTGACAGACAGAAATCACAAGTAGGCAGAGAGGCAGGTGGGGGGGGGGCAGGGAAGCAGTCTCCCTGCTGGGCAGAGAGCCCTATGCGATGCGGGGCTCGCCTCCAGGATCCTGAGATCATGACCTGAGCTGAAGGCAGAGGTTTTAACCCACTGAGCCACCCCGGTGCCCCCCCGATTTCAAATTTTACTATAACTCTACAGTAATCAAACCAATGTGGTAATGGCACAAAGACAGAAATAAAGATCAATGGAATAGATATGAAGCCTAAACCCTCACATATATGATCAAAGGATTTTTGACAAGGGTTCCAAGACCATTCAATGGGGAAAAGACATTTCAACAAATGATGCTGAGAAAACAGACTACCATGTGCAAAAAAATGAAGTTGAACCCCTACCTTAGGCCATATACAGACACTAACTCAAGATGGGTCAAAGACTAACATATGATCTAAAATTATAAAACTCTTAAACATAGGGGAAAAAGCTTTAAAATACTGAATTTGGCAATGATTTCTTGCATATGATACCAAAAGCACAGGCAACTAAAGAAAAAATAGGTAAGGCGAACTTCATCAAAATTTAAAACTATTGTGCATCAAAGGACACTATCAATACAATCAAAGACAATTCACAGAATGGAAGAAAATATCTGCAAATCATTTATCAGACAAGGGACTGACATTCAGAATATATAAGGAATTTCTATAACTTAACTTAAAAATACCAACAACTCAATTTAAAAATGGGCAAAGGATACAAACAAGATATACAAACGGCCAATAAACAAATGAAAAGATGTTCAATATCACCAGTCATCACAGAAATGCATATTAAAACCACAGTGAGATACCACTTCACACCAGTAAGATGCCTATTATCACAAATACAGAAAATAACAAGTGTTGGCAAAGATGTGAAGAAATTCGTACACTTGTGCATGGCTGATGGGAATGTATAATGGTGTAGCCACTGTGGAAAATGCTATAGTGATTCCTCAAAATATTCAACAAAGAATAACCATGTGATCAAGCAATTCTTCTGGTTATGCACTAAAAAGAAGTGAAAGCAAGGACTCAAATAAACAGTTGTTACCTACACTCATAGGAGGATTCATCATAATAGTGAAAAGGAGAAAGCAACCCAAGTATCTAGAGATGGCTATTTGGATAAACAAAATGTGGTATACACATATAATGATATATTATCTAGTTTTTCAAAGAAAGGAAATTATTTTATTTTTTAAATTTTAAATTTTTTATTTATTTGAGAGTGAGCAAGAGGGAGCACGAGTGGGGGAGGAGGAGGAGCAGGGGAGGAGCGAAGGGAGAGGTAGAAGCACACTTCTCCCAAAGGGAGCCTGACGTGGGGTTTGACTTTCTGGGTCCCTGGGATCAGGACCCACACCAAAGGCAGACACTTAATGAACTGAGCCACCCAAGCAGGTGCCCCTAAAAAGGAAGGAGATCCTGATACATGCTACCAACACGGATGATCCCTGAAAATATTATGAAGGCGTAAAGTAGAACTGCGGTTGCCAGGAGCTGGGGGGAACGGCGAGTTAGTTAGGAATTCAGAATTTCAGTGGGGGAAAAAGAAAAAGTTCTGGAGATGAATGGTGGTGGTGACTGAACAACTTAAACATACTTAATGCCACAGAACTGTACACTTAAAAATGGTTAAAATGGTAAAAATTTTATGTTATGTATATTTCGCTACAATAAAAACAAAAAGGAAAGAAAACACAAGGGTAAATCTTAATGACCTTATATTTGACAATGGTTTGACACCAAGAGCACAACCAACAAAAGAAAAAAATAGATAAACTGAACTTAAATCAAAATTAAAAACCTGTGCACCAAAAGATACTATCAAAAAGTGAAAACTCTCAGAAAGGGAGAAGATACCTGCAAATCATGTGTCTGACAATGGACTACCATCCAGAGTACATAAAGAACTCTTACATCTTAACAGCAAAAAGACAACTCAAAAGTGGTGAAAGACTTGAATACACATTTCTCCAAAGGAGATACAGACTTTGTTAATAAGTACATGAAAAGATACCAACATCACCAGCTGTTAAGGAAATGCAAATCAAAATCAAGCAAGATATGGTTAACACTTTGCCCCCAGTACAATGCCTATTAAAAAAGAAAATAAATGTTGGCAAAGCAGTGGAGAAATTAGAACCCTCATGCATTGCTGGTAGGAATGTAAAATGGTGTGATTCCTGTGGAAATAGTTTGGAGGTTCCTTTTCAAAAACATCAAATTATCATACAACTCCAAAATTCTACTCTTAGGTACAGAACCAAGAAAACAGAAAACAAGTGTTCAAACAAAAACACATACATGAATTGCTCACAGCAACTATTCACAACTGCCAAAAACTAAAATTATTCAACTGTCCATCAACTGATGAAATGATAAACAACATGAGGTGTATCTGTACAATGGTATAGTATTTAGCCATAAAAAAAGAATGAAGTACTGTTACATGCTACATGGATGAACCTTGAAAACATTATGCCAAGTAAAAGATGCCACCGATTAGGGGCACCTGGGTGGCTCAGAGTGTTAAGCCTCTGCCTTTGGCTCAGGTCATGATCTCAGGGTCCTGGGATCGAGCTGTGCATCGTGCATCAGGCTCTCTGCTTAGCAGGGAGCCCGCTTCCCCCTCTCTCTGCCTGCCTCTCTGCCTACTTGTGATCTCTGTCTGTCAAATAAATAAATAACATTAAAAAAAAAAAGAAACCATTGATTAGATTCCATTTATATGAAATATCCAGAATATGCAAATCCATTGAAACAGAAAGCAGATTAGTTGTTGCCAAGGTCTGTGATGAGGGAGAAATAGGAGGTGACTGCTTAGCAAAGACAAGGTTTCCTTCTGGGGTAATGAAAATGCGACGGTCACACAATACTGTTCACTGTATGAATGTCAATGAACTATACACTTTAAAGTGGTTAATACGGTGAATTTTCTGTTGCGTGACTTTTACCTCCATTTTTAAAAAAAGGTCCCCTCTTCATCAGTCTTACCTGACAGTTAATATCAGCTCTATACTGTAGCAGGACTGTAACTAGTTCTTTATGTCCTCGATCACATGCCCAATGCAGTAGAGCTCTGCCCTAAAAACACAAAAAAAGAAATGAATTTGTTATTGTTATGAGGCCAAGTAAAACACACTTCCCTCTGACAACCATCAGTTTCATCTGTGTATTTACAGATCTGATTCTGCTTTTGTTTATTCATTTTTTTTAGATTCCACATATGAGTGAAATCATATGGTGTTCGTCTTTATTAGTCCAATTTATTTCACTTAGTATAATATCCTCTAGGTCCATCCATATTGTCTTGCCAAATGGCAAAATCTCATCATTTTTTACAAGAGCGTAATAATTGTTCACACATTTGTGTGTGGGGGGGGTTGTGTATACATACGGCTATATCACAACTTCTTTATTCATTTATCTATCAATAGACACTTAGGCTGCTTTCGTATCTTGGCTACTGTAAGTAATTTTGCAATAGACAGAGGGGTGTACTTATCTTTTCAAATTAGTGTTTTTGTTTTGAGTAAATACCAAGTAGTGAAATTAACGGATCCTATAGTATTTGGGGGAGGGGAGGAAGAATCATATAGTATTTCTATTTTATTAAAGATTTTATTTATTTTTTGAGAGAGAGAGAGAGAGAGAGAGCATGAACAGGGGGAGGGGCAGAGAGAGAGAGAGAAGCAGAGAAGCAGACTCCCTTGCTGAGCAGGGAGCCTGATGTGGAGCTTAATCCTGGACCTTGGGATCATGACCTGAGCCAAAGGCAGACTCTGAACTGACTGGGCCACCCAGGTGCCCCAAGTATTTCTATTTCTAATTTTTTAAGGAGCCAATTCAGGTTCCATTCATCTATGTGCCTATTGTATGCAAATATAATACTCCTTTGATGACTACAGCTTTATAGGGTTACCTTGAAATCTGGAATTATGATACTTACAGCCTTTTCTTTCTCAAGATTGCTTTGGCTATTCAGGCTCTTTTCTGGTTCCATACAAACTTTAGGATTATTTGTTCTTGTTCTGTGAAAAACGCTGTTGGTGTCTTGATAGGGATTACACTGAATTTGTAGATTGCTTTGAACAGTATGAACTATTTAACAGTATTGGTTCTTTCAATCCACAAGCAGGGAATTATCTTTCCATTTGTTTGTGTTGTCTTTAATTTCTCTCATCAGTGTTTTATAGTTTTTAGAGTATAGGTCTTTCACCTCCTTGATTAAGTTTATTCCTAGGTAATTCTGTTGTTTCTGGATGGAACATTCTATATGTATCTGTTATATTCATCTGGTATAATATGTCACTCAACAATAGCAATTCTTTATTCATTTTCTGCCTAAATTTATCCACTGATGTAAGTGGGATATTAAATTCCCTACTATTACTGAATTACTATAAATTTCTCTTTTTATGTATATATTTAGGTGCTCCAATGTATCTTCTTGTTGGATTGATCTCTTTATCATTATGTAATGCCCTTCTTTGTCTCTTGCTACAGTGTTTATTTATTTTTTTTAAGATTTTATTTATTCATTTGAAAGAGAGAGACTGAGAGAACACAAGCAGGGGAAGAGGCATGGGGAGAGGGAGGAGCAGATTCCCAACTGAGCTGGAAGCCCAACAAGCGGCTCTATTACAGGACCTGAAGATCATGACCTCAGCCAAAGGCAGATGCTCAACAATCTGAGCCACGCGGGCGCCCCTACAGTGTTTGTTTTAAAGTCTATTTTGGGGCACCTGGGTGGCTCAGTGGGTTAAGCTGCTGCCTTCAGCTCGGGTCATGTTCTCAGGGTCCTGGGATCAAGTCCCGCATTGGGCTCTCTGCTCAGCGGGGAGCCTGCTTCCCTCTCTCTCTCTCTGTCTGCCTCTCCATCTACTTGTGATCTCTCTCTGTCAAATAAATAAATAAAATCTTAAAAAAAAAAGTATATTTTGTCTGATATAAGTATTGCTACCCCAGCTTGTTTCTTGCTTCCATTTTTATGGTACATGTTTTTCCATCTCTTCACTTTCAGTCTGTATGTGTCTTTAGACCTGAAGTGAGTCTCTTGAAGGCAGCATGTAAATGGGTCTTTTTTATCCATTCTGCCAGCCAGTATCTTTTGATTGGAGCATTTAGGCCATTCAAGTAATTTTTAGTAGGTATGGACTAAAAGATATAATGCTTTAAGAAAAACAAAGTAATATGTAAAACTGCAGGTTAATTATTCTAAAACTAGTTGATTTAAAATGCTCTATCGATAGGGCACCTGGGTGGCTCAGTGGGTTAAAGCCTCTGCCTTCGGCTCAGGTCATGGTCTCAGGGTCCTGGGATCGAGCCCCACATCGGGCTCTCTGCTCAGCAGGGAGCCTGCTTCCCCCTTTCTCTCTGCCTGCCTCTCTGCCTACTTGTGATCTCTCTGTCAAATAAATAATATCTTAAAAAAAATTTTTTTTTTAAATTTTAAAAAATGCTCTATAGGAAAGGGAACAGACTTTTCTAAATCAACTGGAAATCCTGAGTTCTACTTCTGGAATCCATTATGTACTAGCCCAATGACTTACTTCAGACTGATCCATTTCCTCACCTACAAAGTGAAGAAAAGGAAAATACTAACAGCCGTAATACCAACAGTATTTGTTGAATAAATGAACTATAAGATAATGTGTTTTTAATTTTAAAGTACTTTATAAATTTAAAATATAGTTTTCTTAAATTATCATGTTCACTTCTTCTGGTGAAAGAAATCTTTTTTTGTTTTTTTTAAGATTTTATTTATTTATTTGACAGAGAGAGGGAACATGAGCAGAGGGAGTGAGCGAAGGTGAAGCAGGCTTCCCGCAGAGCAGACCCTGTGATCATAATCTGAGCTGAAGGCAGATGCTTAATTACTGAGCCACCCAGGTGCCCTGGTGAAAGAAATCTTACCGATAAAATATGAGTATTTAAACTTAGGTAGAAATCACAATCAGTGTATCTAAATTAACTCACATATGCCTCACAATGTAAGAGAATTAAGTCAGTTTGAAACTAAGCATTGCCTGTTAATATCCCAAATTTATACTCTGAAATATCTAAAAAAACACTAATAAAGTCTGCTGATATCTATCTTCAAATGTTACACTTGCAAAACAGAATAGATGATTGTTAGGAGTCAAAGTACTAAATATGAAACATTTAACAACTGTCTACCAAAGACTCACAGTTACTATCAACATGTTAATTCTATTTTCCACTTCCAGAAAATCTTGATTTAGTTAATTAAAGACGCTCACTTGGTCCAAACAATTAAAAAATACCCCAGAAGCCAAGGACTTTTCTGAAGAAATGAGTGGTATATAGTTTAAGCCTATTTTTTGAGGGTAGAAGTGATGTTGTCATTTTTGAAGAATGGAATGCTTTTCTACATTAAGTTGAAATCCCTACTTTATGTCATTTTAGAAAAGATTTCAGAAGCTATAAGCAGGGACACAAAGATGGTTTTAAAGTAAAAAGCACTTTTCAAGAAAGCTTTTCTAAACCCACTTTATACTCTTTATCTTTCAGAATCTCTTCATGCACCTAGAAGTTCAGTTAATTAAACCAGGATTTATTCCTGAAGAAAACAACAAGAAAGAAACAAAGACAATCTCTTCCCTACAAATTCTTCTTCTCTTTTTCTTCCATTTGCTCAATTTATTTCCTTATGAATAGGTTTTCTTACAGGCTTACATAAAATCCAAAGAGGAAGAAAAGCAGAAAATTTTAAAATGTGGGTAGATTCTTTACAATTTGTTATAGCAGCAAAACTATTTTGTTCAGAGCCCACTAAGAATATCTTTTAATGGAGACAGTTCTAAAACCCAAGTAAAAAATGTGTTGTTGAGTGGAGAAAAGAGTTTCCCATGTTAAAATTTCTGTAGCTCTAATGTGTATTGACCTGCTGTTACTAAGGCACAAATTCCAAAACCTTTCATATGGACAATCAGATATTGTAATAGGACTCTTGGGGAAAATACCAATGTATAAAATATTCTGTAGTTCTATTTAACTGTTTCACAGATTTCACATTAAAAGAATCAGGATTTCAAAGTCCCTATCTTTTCTCATTCTAATTTTAAGTGTATATTTTACGGCTATTAAGTTAAACTATTAACAAGAATTACTACATAGTTAAAATAATGTGTGATATACTTACACGAGGGCACCTACCAAAGTACCTAACAGTTAAATAAGAAAACATACTATTAATATATCTAATACTTTTACTTCAAAATATACAGATAATTTCTACTTCTCAACCAGGTTCCTGATTTCTCCTTAGGTTTAACCCAGTAGGGTTATATCGATTAATGCTAAAATATAAATCCTTAGCTGTTGCGATGGGAAAGCAGACTAGCAACACATTTTACTGTTAATGGGAGTTATATTTTAAATTTCCCATATGTGGTGCCAAAAATTTACTTTAGGGGAAACACCTATGACTGGACCTCAGTACTGATTTCTACTGGAGATATATTTTCCAGAGCGGTAGCACTAGTCTAGCAATGTTTTAAGGAGGATGATGTGTTCTCAGACACGAACACTACGCTTTTTAATACGTTTTTTGACCTGTGATGTAATTAATTTTTGTAACACATTATTTTAATGGTACACTAATTAACCTTGAATTAGAATGAATTCTCTGACAATGACTTTCTGTAGAAGTGTTGAAGATATCTACATTAAGACCACCTAATGATTAATATTTTTACACAGTATTAAGAAGCTCAAAACAAGAGCAAGATTAAACATACCTGTAAATAAACAAAGATAAAATAAATCAGGCTTCGGAATTTTGCTTTCAAAATGTTCTATACTTAAATGAAGAAAGACCAGCACAACCAGGTGTCTGAATGTGATTCTGAATGTGATAACTATTTATTTCAAATTATAAAGTTCCTGTGAACATGCTCTAATTCAAGATTATTAATTCAAGTGGTAACATAATTATGTTACTTGCAGAGATGCTATCCTCATAACCGTTCAGGATAAAACTAGGAAGTAAACACCTGTGTTTTCTTTCTCTTCTCTTTGTTAACCAGAAACATCTCAACCAATACAATGCAATTACTACATTATTTTGGATACAGGATTTCATAATCTCTCCTCTAAAAGAAAAACCATTAATTAGGTACACACTATAGTTTCTTAAGGGCTATTCAAATTCATAAAGTAGTTCATCTATTTTTTATATAATTGCTTTATTTTCTATGAATGATATAATCTCCTACAAATTTTCAAGTTAAATGTATTTTTACTATACCACAAAAGCTGACAATTCTTTGTTTCTAGTTTTAACAACTCTCCTGAAAAAATATCCTACGAGTATTTAGGAGTCTAGGGAAGAAAACCATTATTAAAAGGAATCCTTGGCCACAAGAAAACTAAGAAGCACTATTTGGAGGGATCTGGATAAATTCTGGAATTCAAATACAGCGAAACCACAGGGGGTAAAAAAGAGTTCTCATCTGTTAACTGAGAGTGCGTATACTGTCCTACCTCAGACAGATGAATGACTCTTAAGTGCTTTGAAAGTGCAGGGTGGCTGCTAACCTATTAAGTGGTATTACTTTCATACCTTCTGAAAATACAGAGCGGGTCTTAATATCTTAAATGCTCTTCTGATATCCTTACTTACTTACTTGTCCTTATACCTGTAGAATTTTTTAAAAACTAGATTTTCTCCTGATAACACAAATTAAATGAAAAGAGAATGCATTACAAAATGAGTCTTAATGTTCTTATGGTATTTTGCGAACACATACAAGCATACGCCATCAATGCAGTAGACAAAAACATAGCAAAATTAGGATATTTAAATCTATGAGAGTTGTCACCTTGCTACTCTGTGCAAAAGAAATACACTGAAAACAGACTGACTTGAATTTCTCTCTGTAAAAAAACTGGGTTTAAACTGACCATTGTGATGGAGACCGACTTCAGCTACTGATAACCTTCCACGCATGTCTCCGTCTCCTCTATCCATCCTTATCTTCTACCCTTCGCTGCTGCTGCTGCTGGAGCGGCTGACTGCAGTGACAACTACATCACCTTCAGCACCAGGAACTACAGAATGCCTCCTACTCACACCTCCCTCTCAAAAGCGAACCGACAATGTTGTTTCAAAAATTTAAAGACAGGAGTAGGACTGGGAAGCCGTTTAAGGAGTCTAGATGCACCTATCATGGAAGGCAGTGGCTCCCTGTAGGACAGTTTGTTTCCTAGCATATTTATTTACTAGCATTAAAGAGAGTACCACATACCCATATGTGTGATACACATTTAAATCAGCAACTACTTGATTTCTTTCACTGTCTAAGATCTAAGATAAAAAGAAATGATGTTGCTGAGTTATCAGGGAACTGAGAAGCATTTTAAATTTACTACTTAAAAAAAAATTTCTTCACAAGGGTTACTAAGCCATAATGTTAGTGACTTCAGGATGAAGAAATAAGCAGGGGAGTTACTACCTTATCCTGTACAAAGTAAGTAAAAATAGGTTGCCATGAAAACAGCCCAGGTGTCCATCACAAGGCAATGGGTAAATAATGATATATTTATATGATGGAATATTACTCAGTAATATAAAAAAAGGAAGAACTGACTTACAGAACAAACTGAATGAATCTCAAAAACATAATGCTAAATGTAAGAAAACTAACACAGAAAGTACATATTATGATTCCATTTACATAAAGTTCTAGAACATACAAAACCAATCTATAGTAGAAAATTTATAAGAACAATGGTTACCTTTGTGGAGTCAGAAGAACGAACCAGCTGGGAAGGGGCAGGATGGAACTTTTTGGGGTGACAGTAATGTTTTCTATCCTGCCAGGAGTTTCACTTACATAGGTATATTAACTGGATGTGTAGTTAAGATTTGGGCATTTCACTGTATGTAAACTGCTATCTCAAAAGAAAAAACAAACTAGTAGTGAATTCTGGTAAACGATATGATGCTAGAAATGTGCTGTCCGCAAAATAATCTGAAACGCATCTAAAACAGGACTGACTGATGGACAGATAGACAGACAGATATTGATAAAGCAAGCACAGTAAAAAATTAGTGGTAGAATCTAGGTATATATAGGGATATAGATGTCCACTGTAAAATTCTTTCAACTTTGCTGTATGCTTAAAATTTTTCATAGTAAAGTGTTGGAAAAAAAAAATCAAACAAAAATTTGTTCCCACAGTCATAGCAACATTATTCATAATAGCCAAAATATGAAAGTAATTCAAGTGTCCAAAGACAGATAAACAAAATGTGGTATATGCATACAATGTAATATTATTTTAAAACGGAAGGTAATTCTGACAGATGTAGTAACATCGATGAATCTGAAAATGTTACGCTACGTGGAGTAAGGCACAAAGGACAAATACTTGCGATTCCACTTACATGAGATACCTAAAGTAGTCACCTTCATGGAGACAGACAGTAGAATGGTGGTTGTCGGGGGTGGAGGGAGGAGGGGTGGAAATGAGGGAGGATATGAGGAGCCAGACTTTAATGAGTACAGACTTTTGTTTGGGGAAGAGGAAAAGATTCTATCGATGGATGGTGGTGACAGTTGCAAAGCAAAGTGAATACATTTAGTGCCACAAAACTATACAGTTCAAAATGGCTATAATGGTAAGGTGCCCAAGCTCATAAGATTTAACCTACTTTTACTATTTTCTGATTTTGTATTAAACATGAGCTTCTTATATAAAGTTAGGCGTGATTTTGAAATAGTGCTGGCTACATTAATGCAAATGAGAATAACGTGACAGTTTAGAATGCATTTCCCAATTATTAGTGTGATTCAATGAGTTCCTTCAAATTACTATTTTAATCAAATACACAATCAAAATAACACATACAACTGCGGAAATTTATTTAAGCAAATCCTTTTTTTTTTTCTTTCTCAAATCTTAAATAAAAGCATAAATCAAGCCTCAATATAGTGACTCTGAGTCTTAAACCTTTTGTTAGGTTAACACCATCAGTTTCACCAGATTCTGCAGCAGTTTCTCAAGGCAAAAACATGCAAATTATATTCTGACATGAGCTACAAATTTAAAGCGAAGAAGGGGAAGGGATGAAAAGAAAGGTAACTTCCTCAAAGCATTTGAAAGAATCAACAAACATGGAGAATGGTATGGTAAGCATATAACTACAAAACTTGTGTTTTTTTTAATAAAACTTTTTTCTGTTACGTGAAATACAGTGTCCTAATTACAATATCATCTGGAAACACCATGTAATTTTCTCCAATTAGAATTATGTGTCTTAAAAAAAAAGAAGAAATACATGTCTTACTATATTAGTAGTAATTACTTGAATAAATATAAGATATATACCAGGAACTATAGTTATTCATGATAAAATAACTTCATAATGAAATATGAATTATTTAAAAGCATTTTATATATATATGTTCATGTAGTTATAGGTCCTAATATATACATTTCCAGCAATATACGATTGTGTTTATTTCAATATGTAGAAATGCAAGCGTATCATTTATGACTATAAATTAAATTTCTACTATGACTTATTTTTATGGCTATAATTAAATTTCTTTATGTGCTTACAGCAAATTTTAAGTGCAATAAATGTAATTTTTAGTCATCTAAGGGCAAAACTGAAATTGGGTTGAACTTGTTGGATGAACATTTTAAATAAAGTCATATACAATCCCAAAGAATCCTAGGCAATCAGTAATGAAATCTCTCAAGCTCAAATATCAGCTAGACAGACACAAAGAACTGGATGTCCTTTCAAAACTGTAATTGTCACCCAACTTATTATCATAGAGAAATGTCTTTTTCTCATAAAGGCGTTAAAAATATTTAGCTAGCAATTTAATTCTGACATTTCATAATTTTAGTCCATCACCAAGGCTTACCAAGTTGTTGTTTTATCTGCGAGAGGTTTAAAAGTCATGAAGCAATACCATTTATTTTATTTAGGATGTTAAGTTTGATTCTAATTTTAAGCTCTCATTTCCCTCATGTTCTTAAATTAATTCATACAAATCCCTGATTAATAATAAAAGGCTTGCCATCAGTATTCAAGGCCCAGCCTGAGATGTCATGGCTGAGAGGGCAGAAATCTGCTTGGAGCAATGAGAGAACCCAACTGAATTCTTGGCGTCTCAGTCTATGAATGTGTAAGCACTTCATCTGTTCCTGGAAACACAATGTTCTGGCAGGCCGGGGGTAAAGGTAGCTGCATGGGTAACAAACTGGAAGACCTGGGAAGCTGCACTACATCAAAGTCACGGAATGACAGAAGCACTACATATTACAAGTTTCTTTTATCTTTGCAAAAAACCAAACAAACAAAACTGCGTCAGTGTAAGCTATCTGTGTTCTAGATGTTTTATTCCTATCACTGCTGTCCAATGATCTTTGCAAAGGTCATGTGGAAGATTTGGTAAATTTCCAATTTCTTTCATGAAATGCTGCAAACCAGAGAATAACACTAGCAGGGCCAACTGGAAGTTGTATATCCTTCTTAAATCCAAAGGCAAAAAGAACAGTCCCTCCGACTTGCATTTCCACTTAGCAGTTATGTGTATTTCAGTAAGTGAAAGCACGTCTCTGAATTAGTTCCTGTCTGTAAAATGAGGATAGCATTTACCTTGCAGGGTTGTTGGGAAGATAGTAAGTGCAAGTACTCTGTAACCTAAACACACACCATATAAAGTATTATTATTTGAAAGACAGAAAATTCTAATAGGGAATGTCTAGTATATGCACAATACATTCCAGGGTAAAAGTGACCTTTGAAAGGTAAGTGGACTTCCAATTTCCAATTCCATATATAAGGAGCTTGGATTTTGCTGCTCCTTCCTAACAACAAGCAAAATGCTGAACAGGTTGAAAAATTCACTATTCTTGCTAGATCCATAAGAGAGGGGAAGACATGGGGTGCCTGGGTGGCTCAGTTAATTAAGCGTCTGCCTTCGCCTCAGGTTGTGATCCCAGGGTCCTGGGTTCCAGTCCTGTACCAGGCTCCCTGCTGCGTGGGGAAGGGAAGAAGCCTGCTTCTCCTTCGGCCCCTCCACCAACTCGGACTTTCTCTCTCGCTCTCTCACTCGTGCACTCTCTCTCTCTCAAATAAATAAAATTTTTGGAAAAAAAAGAGAGAGAGAGAGAGGGGAAGACACAAGGCAAACCTTGTGCCCTCAAGACTAGAGAGACAGACAGGTGAACTCAACTTTCTATAGCAGAACTTTATAAGTGAAAACCGCCCCAGGAACTGCGAGGCAGAAAAACCTGACTACAATGGACAAAAGTGACAAACTGATGAAGGCTCAGTGTGGACAACTCTGAGAGTTAAAAACTAAGGGAATCTACTCCTGGTGGGGAGGCTGCACAACATTGCAAGATTTACCTCCAGGAGTTTGGCCAGGTTCCCAAAGTAACTATCAGAGAAAACCCCTCCTGATTCTGAAGTCGGAAACGAATCCTTTTGAAATATATGAGAGCACTGTTCTTAGTAAGGCCTGCCTTTGGGGAAAACCAGTTAACCAGTGCCTAACCTGCTAGGGGATTATCTGAGCCCCCTGACCTGAGGCGAGGGAAATTCCAACTCCAGCCCACTCTAGCCGTTCTGTTCCATCTAAGCAGGGAGGAAAAAAGACAGAACCACTAGTGGGATTCACAAACCAGACGCAGATTCACTGAAAACTGAGACCTGATCGTAGCACGATAGAGCACTTTGCCTCTACCACACCTCACCACCATATTACTAAAGAACTATTTATAGCAGTTCCTCTTACCCAGTATGTGATGTGCAGCTATTAGTAAAAATTACAAATCATACCAAGGGTAAAAAAATATAATCTGAAGAGACAGAGCAATTATCAGACCCAAATATGCAAAGACATTAAAATTATAAGGCTAAGAATTTATAAGAACTATGATTAATATGCCAAAGGCTCCAAGAGATAAAATCAACAGTGTGTAAGAACAGATGGACCACATAAGCAAAGACATAGAAATTCTAAGGAAGAACCAAAAAGAAATGCTAGAGATTAAAAAAAACAAAAAAAAACTGTAATGGAAATAAAAAATGCCTTTGATGGGTTTATTTGTGGCCTGGATATGATTAAGGAAATAATCTTTGAGCTAGAGGATATACCTAACAGAATCCATGAAAACTGAACATCAAAGAGAATAAAGACTGAAAAAACCCAGAATAGAACACCCAAGAACTGTGGGAAAACAAAAGGTGTGACATATGTGTAATGGGGACACCAGAAGCAGAAGAAACAGAAGAAGATACAGAAGAAGTATATGAAACAACGACTGGACTTCCCCCAATTAATGCTAGACACCAAGCCACAGATCCAGGAAGCTTAGAAAACACCAAGCAAGTTAAATGCCAAAAACAAAACAAAACGAACAAACAAAAAAACCCCTGCACCTAGGCATATTGTTTTCAAGCTATAGAAAATGAAAGACAAAGAAAAATCTTGAAAGAAGCTGAAGAAACGCCTTACTTATAAAGAACAAAGATAAGAATTATATCTAATTTCTCCTCAGAAACCGTGCCAAGAGGAGTGCCTGGGTGGCTCAGTCAGTTAAGCTCTGACTCTTGATTTCAGCTCAGGTCATGATCTTTGGGGTGAGATCGAGCCCTCCATCAGGCTCCATGTGCTCAGCGTGGAGCCTGCTTGACATTCTCTCTCTTCCCTCTACCCCTGCCCCCACCCCTGCACTCTCAATAAATAAAAATCTTAAAAAAAAAGAAAGAAAGAAAGAAAGAAAGAAACCAGGCAAGCAAGAGAGTGTTTTGAAAAAACTCCACCAAACTAGAATTATGTATCCTGAGAAATTCTCCTTCAAAAACAAAGGAGAAATAGATGTTCTCAAACAAAGACTGAAGAAATCCGTTGCCAGTAGAACTTGCAAAAATGTTAAAAGAAGTTCTTTAGAGAGAAGGAAAATAATACAGGTCAGAAACTTCGATCTACGTAAGAAAAGAAGAACAGAGAAGAAGGAATAGGGGAGGGCAAAATAAAAACTTTCCATTTTCCTTATTTTTCACGGATCTAACAGATAACAGTTTGTTCAAAAAACAGCAGCACTGTGTTCAATTTTGTATGCTTATATGTAAGTGCAACAAGTGACAGCAAAGATACAAGGAACTAGAGGGATAAATTAATAGTTTATTATTATCTTATAAGATAATTCATGAAATGGTATCATGTTATCATGGTAATAGAAATAGACTTGGGTTAGTTATAAATGTATATTGCAAACTCCAGAGCAACCACTAAAAAAAAAAACGGCTAAAAAAAAAATAAATAAAAGAGGGTGCCTGGGTGGCTCAGTGGGTTAAGCCGCTGCCTTCGGCTCAGGTCATGATCTCAGGGTCCTGGGATCGAGTCCCACATTGGGTTCTCTGCTCGGCAGGGAGCCTGCTTCCCTCTCTCTCTCTCTCTGCCTGCCTCTCTGTCTACTTGTGATCTCTCTCTGTGAAATAAATAAATAAAATCTAAAAAATAAAATAAAATAAAATAAAATAAAAGAGGCCTAACTGATAAGCTAAGAAAGGAGAGAAAATGGAATCCTATTAAATCCTCAATTAAAACCACAAAAAGTGGAAAAAGAAAAGACAAAAATAGGAACAAAGAACAAGTGTAACAAATAGAAAACAGTAACAGAAATGATAGATACTAATCCAACTGTATCAATAATCACTTTGAAAGTTAGTGGTCTAAATACAACAGTTAAAAGACAGATTGTCTCAGTGGATTAAAAACATGATCCCATTTTAAATATAATGGCACATTATATTTAATGTGGGAAACCCCCCTTAAATATAAGAAACCCCCTTTAAATATAATGACACATATAGAGTAAAAGTAAATGTTTGGAGAAAAATATACCACGTTAATGAAAAGATAAGAAAAAGATCAATGGTTGGAGCAGAGCAGGGAGTATAACTAGGCAGAGCACATAGGATTTTAAGGGCAGTGAAAATATTCTGTATGATATTAAAATGATGGATAGATATTCTACATTTGTCCAAACCCACACCAAGAGTCAACCCTAAGATAAACTATGGACTTCGGGTGATTACAAGTATCAGTGTAGGTTCATCCTTGGTAAAAAAATGTACCATTCTGGTGAGTGATGTTAACAATGGGGTTGGCTACACACATGTAGGAGGTCCGGGGGTACATGGAAAGGAAGTCTCTGCACCTTCCTCTCATTTTATTGTAAACCTGAAACTTCTCTAAAAAAATTAAGCCTTTGAAGAAAAAAGTCAGGGCGCCTGGGTGGCTTAGTTGGTTGGGTGTCTGACGCTTGGTTTCAGCTGGGGTCATGATCTTAGGGTCATGGGCTTGAGCCCTGCACTGGGCTCCCAGTGGGGAGTCTGCTTATCCCTCTCCCTCCCCCACTGCCCCTCCCCCTGCACACATGCATATACTCCCGCTTTCTCTAAAATAAACAGATGAGTGAAATCTTAAAGAGTTAAGTGATCTTCATTCATTTCTTCATATTATCACATTCATATTATTCATTAAAAATAATCAAGATAGCTAAAATTTATTGAGTGCTTGTTATGTGTGTGTCAGGTATTGTTTAAGTGCTTTATATATATTAACTGCTTTAATCCTCAAAACAATGCTGACACAGGGACTACGGTAATCTTCATTTTATACACACGGAAACTGAGACACAAAATAAACCTGACAAACGTCATATAGCTAGAAAGTGACAGTGCAAAGATTTGAACCTATGTAGTCTAGCTCATCACAATTACACTGCTTCTCTTTTTCTTTTTAAAGATTATTTATAATGGAGAGCAAGAGCAAGAGAGAGCAAGAGAGAGAGAGAGAGCACGTGCGTGAGCAAGCACACAAGCGGGAGGGGCAGAGAGAGGGAGAGAGAGAATCTCAAGCAGACTCTTCACCGAGCACGGAGCCCGACGTGGGGCTCGATCTCATGACTCCGAGATCTCAACCTGAGCTGAAACCAAGAGTCAGACACTCAACCAACTGTGCCACCCAGATGCCCCTAAAATACACTGCTCCTACTTATTCATTCATTTAATCATTCATTAGTTTGTCAAATATTTATTGAGCATATGGAATATGCCCAAAACTCTAACTGAAACATTTTTAACATGGAGGATCTCAAAATATTTACCTTTCTCAGGAAGCTACTAGAGGAAATGCTCCATCAAAACCAGGAAACAAATAAAAAAGAAAGCTACTGGAAGAGACACTCATCTAAACAAGGAAGTAAACAATAAAAGACTTGGGATCCAGGAAACAGAAGACTCCAGGAGAGAAGGGAAGGGTGTTCCTAAGACAGTGGTAAAGCGTAATCCCAGGACGGCATCTATACAGCCGGCCTAGAGAGCACCCAGCTGAGAACAGAGAAAAAGGAAGGAGAGCTCCAGAAGGGGGATCGCTAAAACGGTACGGGGTTGATTACCTGATGTGCGTCACTGCACAGAGAAGACCTCCGTTGGGCAATTTGAGGAAAGATTTAATGATAGAAACATAGGAGATATAAAAACAAAACAAAAAAAGCAATGATTAGCCTTTAGAAAAACAGAATGTTGTACTATGGCATGTAGATTATGCTACTCCTAAGTATATAATTATTTATTTCCTTCCCACCTGTGCATTGCTTCCCTGTCATCAGAAAAGGTGTCCTACCACCCAGTTTGGCTTTGTGGCTTGTTTTGGCCAAAGGAATGTGAGTAGATATGACACATGCCACATCTATACAAAAGCTTTAAATGTATCTGTGGGGTCTGATTCTGTCTGTCCTTACTTCTGCCCCAGTGTCTATCCACATCTCAGAATGAGAATGAGAACATACATGAAATTGAAATGAACTGAGCCCAAACAACGCTAGCTAACATAGCAGACAGAGCCTGATACAAAACCCTCCTGAAATGTGAGCGAGAAATAGATGTAGTTATCAGCCACTGAAATGCGGCTAACCACAAAAGCTGACTAGTACACACAGTACACCTAAGCTCAGCAATGTGCATAATTTACACAGAAACAATAATATAACTACTTTATACCTACATTATAATTACTTATAAAATAATAATATTTTAACATTGATTCTGTAGAGATTCAATCAGAAAATGAAACTAAATGTTGTGATATAACTCTTGGGGGGGGGTGGGAAGAGGAGAGAGGAATACAAGCAAAAGAGCTAAATCCTAATATAGCAGAAAAGAAAATCAATAATGGTTAAAGTTGGAAAATCAAGAGATACATGCATGCTATTTAGAAATATGCAGGTAAATTGCAAAAGAAACAATGAAAAAAACAAAGTTTTTGCCTCAAGGGAGCTAGAATCAATGTGAGAAGGATTCAGGTAAGGGAATACTTTTTTGTTAGAGGATTTATAGTACTGATTTTTGTTGAACTACCTACATGTATTAATTTTATAAAAATCTTAACTCCCAAGTACAAAACCAAAAAATAACAAAATCAAGGGGAGCAGTTACATCTGATTTACTGGGGGGCGGGGGGGGTATTCTAATCCTGAAAGGCAAAAAAACACCCTAGTTGGATCAAAAGACCTGGTTTTATTATTTCCCAACCTGGCTTTTACTTTTCTCTAGCTACATCTTTCTTAGCTGTTTGTTTCATTACTTAGGGGAGAACAAACATATTACTGGTCCCTCTGTACTACAGAATTATAGTCTTTCCTGATATCATTGACAACGTATTACAGGAAAGACACTGCCTAACAATTAGATAATATTAAAGGCTAACCTGTATAAAGAGCTGTCAATATGTACACTGATTTATCTACTCTACACATTATCTATGATCACTGCATGTCTTCTTCCTCATAATTATTATCTTTCAGTCATTTTGATCATCCTTCATTGCATTATTAAAGAATGAGTAAAATGAGTAAAACTCAGTTAGTAAATTTTGCTCCCCATTTAACAACTATAATCCAGGAAAGTTTAAACTCAATATATGAACAGTTTTATTCACCAAACAAATAAATTAAAAAACAATAATTTTACAAAATAATTTAGTATAGAATCCCTTTGCATAGCAGGCCCACATTTAAATGAATGGATTTACCAGGGTGCTTGGGTAGCTTAGTTGGGCCGACTCTCGATTTCAGCTCAGGTCATGATTCAGGGTTGTGAGATCAAGCCCCACATCAGGATCTGAGCTGGGTGTGGAGCCTGCTTCAGAGTGTCTCCCTCTGCCCCTCCCTTCCCCATCCCATCTGTCTGTCTTCCTCTCTTCAAAAAAGAAAGAAAGAAAGAAAGAAAGAAAGAAAGAAAGAAGAAAGAGACTGGATTTATCAAAATTCTGACACACTGTTTTCTAGAAATATATTTACTGAGAAAGGACAATATATCTATTTGAAGTGTAATGACAGAAGACACCAAAACTACTTATAAATATTTTTAAATTACCTATTGATTTCACTTAATAGGTTAACAGTCTCTCCCTGTATCGTGAAGAAACAGAAGTTACTGGACTGCAGCAAGTTTCAGTTAATAACTTAGACAATATCAACAGATAGATGGATACAGACACAGAAAGTATCTTAACTGGGAAACACCATTTCATATAAATATTCTGATACAATCTTAACCATACTATACTTTAAGTTGTAGTTCATAGGCCATTTGGAAAAGAAGCACCGGGGTAGAACAACAAAGCATAAGAAAATAATTAAGGCATGTTTTCCATACCTCTTCATCTTTCATATTCACATCCACATTTTTCGATTTGATGACTTTGGTTACATGGTCAATGTTGTTTTCCCTGCAGTAATCAAATATGTTTTTGTCTTCTTCCCTAATTAGAGTAAAAATAAAAAGTGTCTCACTAGGTAATACATAAAAGTCACATATTTTTAACACAACCTGTTTACTGCTGACAAACATCAATGGAATCTGCTCTCATAAAGAATTTTATATGAATAATAATGGATTTTCCCTAAGACATGATATATCCATTCTCTAAAGACTAAAGTTCTTAGCAACTATAATAGGGAAAAGCTTCATCTACTTTAACAAGTTACACCAGTATAATGATATAACACCTTAAGTAGATTTTCTCGGCCCTCTTTCTCTCTGCAGGTCCTTCTATATGCTGACAAGCACACATTTCCTGACTCAGAGTTTTCAATAGTAGCACTGCAGTAATGAGGTTATTTGCTATTGTCTTTATAGAGGTCTCAAAAGATCAGGACACAGCTTACTACCTGTCTTACAGGATAACATAACAAGTTTGTTGCTACCCAGGTTTAAAGTGTGTGCGTGTGCATGTGTGTGTATACACACATACACATATACACTAATGTAATTTTCTTAAAGACAGAAAGCAATTTTCTTAAGGGAAAGACAGAGCATCACAAAATTCAGAAATCTTTCATGAAGTATTAGAAACAAAGACTAAGAACAAAAACTGGGATGCATATTATACCCAGCACTATTCTAAGTAAATTGGTGGACTAAATTCATTCACTCTTATCCAACAACTTCACAAAGAAAAAGGTAAAAAGAGATCACATGACCTGCCAAATGGCATCACATTTATTACAGGCAGAACAAGAACTAGAATTCACTCAGATCAACTAATTCTGTATATAGTACTTTTTTTTTTGATATCAAGCTACATCTCGACTAGTCAGCGGGCCTATTCTAAAATCTATTATTAAGTTATTAAAATTATTATTAGGTTCTTAACATGAGGTCTATGAGTTCTCAAACATAGTACACAGAACTGTATAAATGTGTATGCATTTTTCTCAGTGTGTTGTGTGTATGTGGGGGTATGGGAGCTTCAATAAAGAATCTCAAAAAAATCACTAATTCGCAAAATGATAAGTAATTTGGAATATTATCAATGAAACTGTTCTATATGTGGACTACATTTTCTGGACAGGCATATAAGAATGAAATCTGAGTTCCAAAAACTATACTAGTATGTTTTATAACCTGTGGGGCCATAGGTTCCATCCACCAAAAATGAAAGCAACTGGCCTTAGGAGTCCTTCTATCTTAAAAACCAATTTAAATACTTTATACCCTATAAAAAGCTATTTTAACTCAGAGGTAATTAACTTAAAACACCCTACTCTGGCATTAACCATCTAAGCCTTCCGTATGCATGTGATGTATTTAATTGAGCACCTACTACATGCAAGACACTACGCAAGACTGTTGATGACATAAGGATAAACAAGAAACTTTAAGTTCAATACATAGCTGGGATGAGAAAATCTATATACGACTAACATAAGGTAAGGATGATTTTTTAAAAGGCCTGTAAGAGTACAGAGTTCAGCTGGAGAAAATGAGGTAGACTTCCAGGAAGAAACAGGTTTAAAAGGAGTATGAAAAGGAATATAAAAAGGTCCACTTTGCAGAGGAGAAAAATGCTCTTCCAGATCATTACTCTGAAAGAAAACAGAGAAGTCTGAGGCCAAGATCCCGGAATGGAGAACTATGACTTTTAAAATAAAGGCTGTATGTAATACTACTTTAGCTATACTTAGCTCTCGCAGAAAACACTGTTTCTATGCAAGCGTATTAAAAATTCTGACTTGGGAATAATAGGGACCCACTATTTTCATTGAATCCAGTAAGAAAAGCCCCTCTAATTCAAGAGGCAGCAACTCTAACTACGAGAGAAAGGACTGTATCATTTTGAATCATAACCAAAAATGCACTACTCCCCGGCTGTTTCGAACTTGAAAACAATGGAGAACTGGTGGTGGGGCACAGGAAGGATGGTAAAGAGGACCCCTAGGATGCAGGTTACCCATACCCCGTAATGCATAAGGGTTATTCACAGATGGAGAGGACCGTTCTCAATCTCTGAGGTCTTTCTTCCTGAACCCCAATGTGTATGTATACTTGGGCCTTCACCAGTAAAAGAGGAAATACAGTACAAAATTATTTAAACTTTTATTTACTATATTTTATACTTTCAATGTTTATTATGCATCACTTACATAAATTACTTTTGTTGGGGCATGTTTTGGAGGGCAGAGGTGTTTTTTTCATCTGAACACCAGTTCGACATCTGCTGTTTATCCCCATAAAATCTGTCAGGCACATAGAGGACTTACAAAATGCTTATAGGTACAATATACAATGTAAATTAAATATCACAAAGAAATTGAGTAAAATCACCACAAATGTGCCACAAAGATAAGTGAAAAGACAAAAAAGAAAATGGGGCTTAGTTAGTTGGGCTTAGTCAGTTGCTAAGAATTATCCCCACTGGAAGATGGACAGTATTACTGGCCAGCAACCAAGCTGTCTTTATACAATGCCACCACCTAGTGTCCAAAATGGAGAAACATCTGGAGCAACATCTTTCTACATCTCTTTTCTTGCTTCCAACAAGACTATGTACAGTTCACAGATACAATTCTTTTCCCGTCTACATTTCCCTGTTAATACAGCATTCTGCAGGCAATCTTTCCCTCTATAATCATACTTGCCTTAAATAAAACATGTGCAAATGAATTCAACCATTACCAAACTGACTAGAGCTTAAACAAATTAAGTGCTCTTTCATATCTTCTCACTTTATTTTCCTTTCTCTTACAAGTCTCAGCCAATTATCTTTTTCCCTCTCTTTGCTGAATTTGAGTGCTAAAATTACCATATCAAGTCTCTATGGATAAGCAAGAGTTATGGCCAAGATACTACCTTTAAAGATATCCCACTTTATCCCTAGCGAAAGACAGAAAGTCTCTCTCTCTCCCAAATTTTCTAAAATTTACAGAAAATACAATTGTATATCCAAAGGGGGGCAGGGAATGAATGGTCTTCTTTGAAATTCCTTTGAAATATGAAGACACAGCCCTATGGAAAAGAAGAGCGGAAGAGAAGGGAGGAGTTTAAGTATGGTATCATGCACCAATCACAGGAAGAACAGATCCCTGCATACTCCTAAAAATGTTATCTGTACCACTTTCAACAAAGATTGCATTTTCCTATCAAAAGAGTATTTCCAACAGGTTTCCTAGTAAGCCACCCAGAGTCCATTAGTTACTATTTCACCTCCCTTCTAGAATTAAAAAAAATGCATTTATGGTACTAGCTCAGATATGTAACTATTCAAGAGATACATTCAATAAATATTTCTATATATATATATATATATTTATTAAACTCTCAGAAAAAAATAGTATGCCAGTAAATAGACAATGAAAAATTCTTTATTGAATGAAGGAAAACACAAAGTAGAATAAGCCAATACCTACACAAATACAAGCACATGTCATTAATTCCTCATGGGGGTACACAAACACCTTTAAAGGACTATGCAGGTATGAAAAATTTAAGCTAGAAAAAAATTACAATTTTAAGTGAATCAATTTTCAGCTCAACTTGCAAATAAATGCATTTTTCTCTTAACTGATCTACTTGAAGAGACTCCTGTGGTAAGTATCTCACCACCATTGTCCTTTTCAAATTTCCCTCGGTTCTGATCACTCCACTCATAGGTTGTATCAGAAAGGCATATGCCTCTCTCCTTATTATGCTATATTTCTAGGAAATATATAGAAAAAAATAAAGGACTTTGCTAAGACTTAGCAAATGACTATTAATTAAACCTGTTACTCTTTTGCTTAGAAACACTCCATTTACTAATATACTGGGAACGGTTTGTGGGGGGGGAATCAATCCTACATTGACTACCCCAAGATATAAAACCTTCCTTGGTACCAAATAAAGGGACAATTCTTGTGAAAAACTGGTGTTAGGAAACATTCTAGAGCTAATGTTAGAGGATGGGAGAGTTGAAATGAAACAAAAAACAGACTTGATGCTGTACTGTCTCATTTTAATGAAAAATAATATTCATCTGTTAAATAAACTATTTTTAAAAGCCTCATTCATCTCATTAAGATACATTTTCAATTAAATTTTACTTATGTTTAATAATTATTTGACAATACTTATGATGTATATCGATTAGCTGATTAGAAACAATTACAATGATAACTCATGGGAAAAGACATAATGCATAAAGTTTGGGGTTATAGAAAATTGAATTTAAAAAAGTCCAACTTGGGCGCCTGGGTGGCTCAGTGGGTTAAGCCGCTGCCTTCGGCTCAGGTCATGATCTCAGGGTCCTGGGATCGAGTCCCGCATCGGGCTCTCTGCTCAGCGGGGAGCCTGCTTCCTCCTCTCTCTCTCTCTGCCTGCCTCTCTGTCTACTTGTGATCTCTCTCTGTCAAATAAATAAATAAAATCTTTAAAAAAAAAAAAAATAAAAAAATAAAAAAGTCCAACTTAACATACATATTTTTGTTACAGAGAATTATGATCGTTATGATAAGATTACACAAAAATGTATTACTTTAAAATTGTGAAGGAGAGTTAGAAGAAAAAGAGAAAAAGAAATAATGAAAAATTTCTGTTAAAGACCTTGTTCATGTATTTTTTTAAAGGATTTATTTACTTAGAGAGTGAGTCTGAGTGGGGGAGGGTCAGGGGGACAGAGAAATTCAAGCGGACTTCGTGCTGGGCATGGAGCCCAACAAGGACTCAATCTCAGGACCCTGAGATCACAACCTGAGCAGAAACCAAGAGTCAGATGTTTAACTGACCACACCAGCCAGACACCCCTTGCTCATGTATTTTTAAATCAAGATCAGAATTTTATTTTAGTTAAACCTTTTGAGACAACTGAAGATTCACATGCAACTATAAGAAATATTACAGAGAGAGACCTTGGGTACCATTTTCCCAGTTTCTTTCAGTGGTAGTATATTCATGCTTTTTTTTTTTTTTTTAAGATTTAATTAATTTATTTATTTGAGAGAGAGAGATCACCCAGGCACCCTAAAAAATGGACTGTCATTTAAAATACTTAGATTCATCTAGGGGCACCTGGGTGGCTCAGTGGGTTAAAGCCTCTGCCTTCAGTCCAGGTCATGATCTCAGGGCTCTGGGATCGAGCCCCACATTGGGCTCTCTGCTTGGCAGGGAGCCTGCTTCCCATTCTCTCTCTGCCTGCCTCTCTGCCTACTTGTGATCTCTGTCAAATAAATAGAAAATCTTTTTAAAAAAAAGCTTAGATTCATCTAAAAGATTTTAAAATATCATTTTGTAAAATACCAGAAATTATGGTCTTTGCAATATACTTAAGCTTTTAAACAAGAATTTCAGATGTTATTGTAAGATTATAATGGAGAACATAGTCTTCGAAAATTCTCTTAGGGACCACAATAGCAAAATGTTGCTTTCAGTGTCAAACTAGCCCCAAATTCTATAAAGTAGAGGCCCAAAATAAGGAGTGTGCTTATCAACTAAGGATGATTAAATAAAAGCACAATAGAAGAGCTGACACTATGGGCTAACTTTGAAGAATGAACTGACTACCCAGGTGGGTTATGAAGGAATAGAAAGAAGCATATTCCCAAGAATAGAAAGAAAAGGAAAAAGCATCAACAAAAAGAAGTGCTCAAGGGATCTGGCTACGGTAGGGTGTTGGGAGATAAACTAGAGAGACACAGATCCAAAGAGCTACTTAATCCAGACAGTGACCTCAGCATATCTAAAACAAACAAAACCCCTGGAAAGGCCACTATTCACAAGTAGGAGGTATAATTAGCAATGAACCATAGTAGGGGGAAAAGTTGTGAGGCCCAATTATGAACTCTGACCAAAAGAAACAGTTAATTTGAGGCACAAAAAAGAAAAAGAAAAAAAGCATTCTGAGGTTATCTCTCTACTGGGAGAGTTTGTCCAAAAGGCCTCAAATAGGACCTTAGATAAAGCGACTCTCAGGAAATGGCTCACCTTCTCTCTATTCACATATTCACAAATAATCATCTATTAATCTGTCTGTCTGGGTTCCTCAATACTCAGAGAGTATGCAGGGAACCTAAGTACTTGTCTCACTATTAAGATACAGCCTTTGGTATTTTAGTTTACATCTCAGCTTCAAATGAGCTTTATTATTGCTACTCTGTCCCTGGAGTATGTATCTCTCTCTAGATCTCTGAGATTGAAGAGATCTAGAGAAAGACACTATGAAGCTCCTTGGGAGCTAGTCTTTCTGAAATGAAAGCCTGTTCGCTGTCTTACAAAATTCAGGAGTACTACTGCTGAATACTACTTCTTTGCAGGAATTTAAGTTCCTAATTTATCTGACAAATGTATGGTCAGAAGCTGTTAATCTGGGGGGGCACCTGGGTGGCGCTGTCAGTTATACATTCAACTCTTGGTTTCGGCTCAGATTGTGAGATCGAGCCCCATGTCAGGCTCTACACTCAGTGTGGAGTCTGCTTAAGATTCTTTCCCTCTTCCTCTCTCCCCCAAGCTTGCTCCCTCCCTCTCTAAAATAATAAATAAATCTTAAAAAAAAAAAAAAAGTTGTCAATCTGAAAGGTAAAGACTTGCTATTCTGTCCAAATATAATGTCGAAAAATAATGATGTCATCTCACTGATCTTGTTTTGACTAGATTACAAACATTCTATCATGGTATAACAAATACAAAGCCCAAAGTCTAATGCTGATTCTTTTTTATACTGACTTTATGTATATTTTGTATGTAAATTATCTTTATATATATATATCTATATATAACCTTTAAGACTAAACTATCAATACTTTAGGAGCTAAGATAAAAAGTCTACACAGAAATTAAGATACACTCTGTATTTTTAAAATTACAAATATAAAAAAAATTATACAAGCATATTTTATTTTTGCTTATACTTGCTTCTCTCCTGAACAGGACAAATCTGTTCTTACCCAAAGATTTTTAGCAAACCTGGTGTAAGGCTTATCAGGGAGAAGCAAACAGGTAAAGTCAGCTCCTAACTCAAGAATTAAATAGAGTTGTCATACTCAGCACATCAAAAATCCCCACTTGCGATGAGTATCTAATTAAAATTTTGGATGTTAAATTTCACCTTGTAAAACACTGTTTTCGAGTCTCAATCTTACAAAGACCATAAATGAGAATCTATACTATGACTGCAAGGTAAAATCTTATAAATAGTACCTCTTTTCTGAGATACCTCGGTCGTATACCCTGAGGAGGCAAACAACGCTGAACCAATAACTATGCCCAAGAAGCCTGTCATTCAGACACAGGCACTTAAGAAAAGGCTTTTGTTGTTGCTTTTTGTAGCGTTGTTCTTAACATAATTCCTGTAATCCTAAATGGCAAAAAGACATTTAGAAATTGTTAAGTTACCCTATTTCCTTGATTCTAAAACACAAATTTTTTCATATTTTAATATTTCTGATGAATCCTATAATCTGTAACATTTTACAATTAATCAGCGCATTTTTTCTTAATGGTATTTAAATAGTAGCATTCTAAAACCAGGGATGTTTTAGAGTCAATGAAGTAATAAAGTAGGTTCAAAATACACAGTCCCGGGGCACCTGGGTGGCTCGGTGGGTTAAGCCTCTGCCTTCAGCTCAGGTCACGGTCTCAGAGTCCTGGGATTGAGCCCCGCATTAGGTTCTCTGTTCAGCAGGGAGCCTGCTTCCCCTTCTCTCTCTCTGCCTACTTGTTATCTCTCTCTGTCAAATAAATAAAATCTTAAAAAAACACACACAGTCCCAAATGGACTGGTGAATGACTGAAAGAATTTATATATATTGAATCATAATCTTCCCACTCAGAGTGTACTATATCTACAATGGGTTTCAGACAGTTATAGCACATAACCAGTGAGTTTTCCCTCTTCCTGTTATGCAATAATAGCAATGTCTTCTCCATCAAATCGTAACTATTTTCGACTGGGTTACATATATATCATACTTAACTCTAGGTCTAGAAATTTTTTTTATTTTTTTCTTAAGATTTTACTTATTTGAGAGAGAGAGAAATGAGTAGGGAGAGGAAGAGCAAATGAAGGATACTCCCTGCTGAGCAGAGAGCTCAAAGCAGGGCTCGATCCCGGGACCCTGAGATCATGACCTGAACCAAAAGCAGACAGATGCTCAACCGACTGAGCCACCCAGGTGCCCCTAGAAAATTCTTAAAAGCCTCAAATAAAAAGTTCTATTTATTATCTTATTTATGTTGTTAATATGCTGTTGATGTATTTTTCTCATATTTTTGCAAGGAAGCAATGACAAAGGAATGATCAGTGCCCCAAATATTTCTTGTACATAACTTGATATTCTGGAAAAGTTAGCTAGCCATTATTTATAGACACTAGTTACTAAAAATGCATTTTCACTTCTTAAAACCTGCTTAGCTCTAAAATAGTTGACTGAAAATTTCTGATACTTTTAAATGCCTGTACGAAAAAAATGTATTTCAATTCTGATCAACCTCTGGAAAACCAGTGGCCACATCAGAAAAATCTATAGAATCCCTTGGCTAACAGGCTCTATAGAGCTGAGTTACATTCTCAAGCATTAAGGTAAGTCTAAAATCAATAAATTCAATTAATCCAAAAGAAGCATCATCATCAGTACACTGATAAATGAAAGACTATAGTTTGTAATTTTACCAGTAAAGCACATTTTAAAAAACACTAAATGGAAAGGGATTTAAACATTTAAATGGAAGATATTTACTATGTTCATATAACAACAACTATCAAAATTATTTTCACTAATTGCAGAATACAAGGATTCCTCAACCATATCAGGAGCCGTATGGTAGAGCAACAGCAGAGTACTAGTCATGTGACCTTGGGCAAGTAACCTCACCTCTCTGAGTCTCAGTGTCCTTACCTATAAAATAGGGATATTAACACTTCCAACTCACAGGATTATTCTGAAGATCAAGTGAAATAATACATATAACACATGTAGTATGGTAACTAGCTTATAATTAAAGGTCAGTAAATGTTAGTTGGTATTATTACCTTAAGATTTCAACATATGTTGTATGTCAGGTCATTTCTCATATACCCTTATATAACACTATCAATCAATTCAACTAACAACTACTAATTAGACCTTTAAGGAAATGAAAATAAGCCAATGTGGATGAAACAGCATCAATAAGGAGGGAGGGGGAAATGGCCTTAGGTAAGATGATGAGGGACCCTGTAAGACAGGTTAAGGAATTTTAGATTTTACCCTAAGTGCTATGAGAAACCATTAAAGGGCTTTAAGCAGGAAAGTAATACGATGATATGAGTTATAAATCCAGGAGGAGACTGTAAAGGAAGAAGGAATCCATTCTGCAGTGTCCTGACCAAGAGATGATGATTGCCCAAGAATATTGACAGTTTTGCCAAAGGCATGATAGTGATGATGATGAAAACTAGATAAATCTGGATTATTGTGGAACATGAAGAAACAGAATTTCTGATATATTAAGGAATGAGGGAGAGAGAGAGAGAGTAGACTATGTGACATAGGAGACCCAAGAATGACATACTTTACATAAAATACTGGTAAAATACTTACCTAATACATATATAATATCTTATTATGGGTAAAATTTGTAAATAAAAACATGTAATTAATGTTGTGATGCCTTTTTCACATAGAATTCCAACTTCGACTAACACCAAGCATTTATTACCATACACAGTGCAATTAGCAAAGTTTTCATAAATTGAAAGACAAAGAAATGAGCTGAAATTTCTTGCTCTCAGTATTAAGCAAATAGCTGATAACAAATGAGAATTAAGATGCCTTACAATTCTAGCATCTTTGCTACACTTTTAAAATATCTTCCTTTAAATATGTCTGTAAACCATTTCAACAAATTTTTTTTATATTATGTATATTATGTATATGTATAATATACATACCTTTTATTATAATGGATAGAGTATACCCATAACTTTGTGTATCTTACATGTGCACACACAGGTATACACTAAAAACTTGGTAAAGGAGTCTAAGTGTCTAGCATTTCACAGATACAATGTAACTCTAAGATGGAAAAGAGACAAAGGGAAGAAAAGGAAGAGAGGGAAGAAAATGAAAGAAGAAAAGGTGAGAGCAGGCAATGATGATGGTTTTTGCTGAGGAATGACCCCCTGTTCAGAAAGGGCTGTTGATCTACAAACAGGTGGATCCACCTATATGCCTGGTTGGCATCATGACGCTGAGCAGACAGGAGCTAAATAAAGCACGTAGGAAAAGGGTGAATACGAGAGCCAGGAGACTCTTACAACAGTTACTGTTTATGGCAAGACCTGCTTGTCCCAAGGGACCCATTTTCACATAATCTATAATTATCTCTTCGCTTTAATCGCCTTGTCATTCCTAAGGCTCTCCTGGGCACTGGAAGAGGAAAAGCTCATTAACTAAACCTTTTCTCCTCTCTCCAGCCACCCATGGCTTTTAATTGCTTGGTGTGTTATTATCTAGGAGTGCAACTGGGATCATTTTCATAAGAAAGGGAGGCAGAGAGGAGGAAGGGAGCCAGGAGTCCCTGAGGTATGCGCCACAGAAAAACCTTTGCTTTCTCAATTATTTATGCCAGCTGAGGTTTTACAGGCTGAATAAATCCATAACTCAAGTTCATTCTGAGCAGTCAGATTCTCAAGGGGGAGTTGCCCACTTGCCTATACACACTTGTGTAGTCCTCAAAGAATAACCAGAATGTAACAAGACATATGTCATCCAATTTATCACCTATCACCAAAGTGTTAACACAATGTTGATCATGGGCAACACAGTGAAATACAGAAGGATTTCACTACTACAGCCAAACAGATGTAGGGAAGCAGGATAATCTTTTTGGAGCTGAGGACAGTGGTATCAACGGTATAGTAGCATCCCAGAATGACTTAGCCAACTGAAAGCAAAAAAAATCCAAATATTCAAATTTTAAAACATAAAATACGTCTATTTTGTATATGTATACTCTTGAAACTTTGAAGTCTTACGTGGATTTGTCCAAACAGATTGCTATCTAACAATGTGAAGCTTTGAATAAATAACTGAATGGAATTTCATACCACCTGATTTTATAAATCACTTAAAAATAAAACAATATATGTTGTAGCTTTTTCTGCAAATACACCTCTCTCAGGAACATTTTAGAGTACAATTTACGTGTAAGGGATAAGCTTTTACACTTTTACTCCAGTTCGTATTTTTTACCAAAAATACAAAATTAAAGTATAATCACGTTCATTGTAGTTTATTATACTATTATGCCACTTTGTAATCAGAACTAAAGAGCAGCCAATCAAAAGATATTTCTAAAATATTTTCAAAATCCAATGTTGTTTAAAAATTTTTAACTTTATAAGTCAATGATGAAAGCATCTCTTTAAAATTCTACAGGCTTTTGTGTTTGACCACAGCAGTGACCTCTGGTATTTTCTGCCAAAACAGTTCATTTGTCTCACAGAACAACTAATCAATTCCAGAGCCCATCAATCATCTTAGTTGTATACTGGTCTGGTCTTGCTTAGAGAAGGTCCAGATGGCTGCCTGTCTAAGTGGGATTAATAAAATTCTGATAGATTACATAGCATCAAACTACAAATACAACAGGGAAGACCAAATCTTATTGCAGGGTAGAATGGACACTGTACATGATTCATTTATTGTATTTTTTTTTAATTCTTGCCCTAATTTCTCAGTTTACGTGCCAACTTCTAGATAAAACCTTCTAAGCATACAAGTCACTAAAAGTGATTTCTTGTTAAGTGAGTCAGTGTACGTAGTGCAGAAGCATTTGACTCTTCGCAAAACCCTATGCTTATTAATCAGAGCTTCTTCTACCTATCTGTAGTATAAATGAAACACATCTGATCTTAAGACTAGAGCAACTGTCTTGTGAGTTAAAAGATTTGTCACTCTCTTGTTTCTATAGTTCCAAACATAGATTCTAATAGTACTGGCTCTTCCTTTCTTTCTTTTTTTTTTTTTTTAGATATTTATTTATTTATTTATTTGACAGAGAGAAATCACAAGTAGTCGGAGAGGCAGGCAGAGAGAGAGAGAGGAGGAAGCAGGCTCCCTGCTGAGCAGAGAGCCCGATGCGGGACTCGATCCCAGGACCCTGAGATCATGACCTGAGCCGAAGGCAGCGGCTTAACCCACTGAGCCACCCAGGCGCCCCTGGCTCTTCCTTTCTTATTTTCCATTTTCTCTTACAAAACCAAACAACCTGTACTTAATTCTATAATCAATCCAACATGTGGTTTTAGCTAACATAAGCCCTGTGCCCTGGGTCCCTATTGTGGGGGTTCTGTGCTGAATAACAAGAAAAGTTAACAGTTACATAGTAACTTATTTTGTGCCAGATACTACTCTTAAGATGCCTGGGCATACATACTGATACTATCCATGTAAGTGTCATATGAGAAAAGTAGTATAATTATCCCCATTTTGCAAATAAAGTAACTTGTCTAAGGTCACAGAGCTAATAAGTGGTGGAACCAACATTTCAGTGCTGGCACTTTGGCTTCATAGTATTTTATACTTAATTAGTGTCACACTATATCTCCCTACAGAACAATTAACCAGCTTCATGATGGAAAACTGGTGTCGGGGGGCATCTGGGTGGCTCAGTCAGTTAAGCAGACAACTCTTGATTTCAGCTCAGGTCATGATCTCAGGGTCATAAGATCCAGGCCCACATCAAATCTGCGCTTATCATGGAGTCTGTTTGTCCCTCTTCTGCACCTCCCCCCGCAAAATAAATAAAATAAAATCTTTTAAAAATTGATGTCAGCGCTCTAGAATATTAACACACAGATCTGTGCCTATGACATTATATTGTCACTTTCTGTGACAGAGTAGAAATAAGGATCAGCACCAAAACAGGCTCAGAACTGGCCCTAGCAGCCCTTGGCTCTAGAACATGTACAATAGGGACACCTGCGTGGCTCAGTCACTTAAGTGTCTGCCTTCGGCTCAGGTTATGATTCTAGGGTCCTGGGATCGAGTCCCGCATCAGGCTCCCTGCTCAGGAGAGAGCCTGCTTTCCCTCTCCCTGCACCCCTGTGCTTGTGCTCTCTCTCCCTCAAATAAGTAAATAAAATTAAAAAAAAAAAAAAAGAACATTTACAATAAAACAAAAATGGGCCTTAACTTATCACTTACAATGCACATTAATCAGGAAAGTTGCCAGAATAATGGAGCCCAAGCCTTATTAAATGACTTTATTAGATACTGATTTTTCCTGATCTTTAAAAAAATTTTAGAAGACTATATATATTAAAATATCCAAAACAAACCTTCAAAATACTTTTTTAGGGGGCTCCTGGGTGGCATAGTTGGTTAAGCATCTGACTCTTGATTTTAGCTTAGGTCATGATCTCAGGATCATGAGGTCAAGCCCCAGTTGGGTTCCATGCTGAGCGCATGCAGTCAGCTTGGGATTCTCTCCCCTTCCTTCTGCCCCTCCTGCTCATGCTCTCTCTCTCTCTCTCCCTCCCCACTCTCTAAAGTAAGTAAATAAATAAACAAATACAAAATACTTTCTAGTTCCTTTTTTGGTAATTGGTTCTACAGAAAAGAACTTTTCCGTTCACCTAAGTTTACCATTTAACATTTCTAAAACTTGTCACTTTCACCTCAGTTGAACATAATTCTGCCAAGAAACTGCAATTAATTTCAGTTAAAGCACAACTTCCTTTTGGAAAAATAAAACACCAGGTATATTTCACCTAAGTAAAAACAAAATCACCTAAGTAAAAACAAAATTTGATTATATAAACTTAAACAAATAGCCTATATTCTTTGTTGCAACTGCATTCTTATACTTTAGAAACAACGGGGCCACATATGATCCTTTATTGAAACAATCCAACATTTCAGTTTACAGTAATTTTTATCATGACCTAGTTTATTATAGTGGAATTCAGTTTAATTACAAAATAATTTCTCAAATATAAGAAAATAACTAAGTGCTGTTATTTCTGCTCTGCTATTAGCAATGACAAAATTAATGTCTGTAATAGTTAAAAGGCTTTCAGTGGTTCACATTCATGTTTCCTACTGTTTCATATCTTAAAATATGTTCCAGAATATATAAGAAGACTAAAATTTAGATGACTTAAAAAAAAAAAGGCCAAGACTAAAAATCTTAGAAGAATGTGTCACATGACTTTAGAGAAGAACAAAATCCTTTTCCTGATTTCCACAGAGTGCTGCAAGAAAAAAAATTATCCAAGAAATTTTATATATAACATATAAAATGTAAGATCCTTGTTAAATAATACAAGATGACCATTAAGAATTTTTTAAATTGTGGTTAAAAAAAAACCCACATAACATAAAATTTACCATCTTAACCAGTTCTAAGTGTACAGTTCAGTAATGGTATTGTCCAACAACCAATTGTCCAACAACCAATCCCCAGAAATTTTTATCTTGCAAAACTAAAACTCTTCACCCATTAAATAACAACTCCTCCTTTTCCACTTCCTCCAGCCCCTGACAACTCCCACACTATTTTTTTGTTTCTGTGAATCTGATACTCTTGATACCCCCATTTAAGAAGAATCATACTGTATTTATCTTTTTATGAATGGCTTATTTCACTTAGCATAATATCTTTAAGGTTCCTCCATGTTCTACAGTCTATGTCAGAATGTCCTTCCTTTCTAAGGCTGAATAAGATTCTATTAGGTGTATATATATCACATTTTGTTTATCCATTCTTCTGTCGATGGACATTTTGGTAGCTTCCACCTCTTGGCTATTATGAATATAGTGCTGCTATGAACATGGGTGTGCAAATAGGTCTCTGAGATCCTGTTTTCAATTCTTGTGTATATAAAACCAAAAGCTTAACTGCTGGATCATACAGTAATACTTTGTTTAATTTTTTTGAGAATCCTCTGCAATATTCTCTTTACTGTACCATTTTATACTCAACATGATTTTTAATCTTTAAAAGAAATAATGCTAATTTCACAATGACAACAACAAATTTAAAACTTTTTTTCTAAAAAAGAACATAAATATTTTCTAGAAATGGTATAAGCTTCATGGGACTGAATCAATACTTCCCCTTACATACTTCAGCTCAGACTGAAGCCATACTTTAAAAAAAAAATGGTATTTTTATCAGTACTGTGAATAAACCTAGACATATACATACACACACTCACACACACAAAGAAATAAGGTATTCTGAGGAAAACTAACACCACCAACAAAACCCCATGGTTTCAGATTGTGTGAGACACAAAACCTTGCCTTACCAACCAACTACTTATGTGGTGGGGAAAGTTACTATCTGGCACTGATTTAGACGCTTATTGACTTCAAATCTAAAATTTTTTCCTGCTACTTATTATATAACTAGAGATACAAACAAATTAGTTTCATATTAAAAAAAAGTTCTTCACAGATGGAAGTTTTCAGAATTACACACACACACACACACACACACACACACACACACACACATACACACATTTAGATGTATGTATCTCTATTATCAAAAACTAGAAGAGAAATTACCTGATGATTTCTTCATGATACAGAGAACTAACAACAGGCCCACCAAAACCAGTATTTGCTTCTTTTCCTTTCTTCTCTGGCGACTGCAGGAGGACAGAAGTTGAAAAAAAAGACACATGGGGTAAGGCACTGTGTATTTTAAATAGTTACAAAATACTACTTTTCTAATGAATACTAAAGATTTGAGGTCCACCATTTTTCTAAGGCCCTAGTAACAATTTCAAGATGGTATCCAAAAGGCAAGATGACCCTCAGGTCATCAGACTAATGGAATGAGTCCCCACTAGCAAACCGAAGTCATTTCACTACTGCGCTCTGGAGCCACCTCAAGTCCACCATTCCCTTAGCTGCTTATAAGATGTCAGCTTTGTTCACTGTGGAAAATAATGATGATCAGTGTAGAAAAATTAAAAAGAAATATGACTTATACATACCAGATAAAAATGTAATCATGAAAATCTAGTTAGCAAACTAAAACTTCCAAGAAAAAAATTAAACTATAGTTAAAACTTCAAACTCGACTATAAAGAAAAGTAAGTTAAATAAGTAAATAATAGAAAAAAAATAAAAATAAATATTTTTAGGTGGCAAGAAGGAAGGAGAGAAGGTGGAAGAGAGAGAAGAAAGGAGGTTATGATCTAAAATAAATGAAAAAAGAAACAAATTGTTATTGGAAGACTTTCCAAAATCAAATATTCAATAGGCCCTGACTCTCAATATTCCCAAAAAGCAGAAAATTAAGATTAGCAAAAGATCTGAACAGACAACTTACCAAAGAAGATACAGATGGCAAATAAGCAAATGAAAAGATGTCCAACATCATACATTGTTAGGGAAGTGCAAATTAAAACAATGATGAGATACCACTAAAAAACTCTCAGAACGGCTAAAATACAAACACCTAATGCTGGTAAAAACATGAAACCACCAGGGACTCTGATTCATTGCTGGAGGAAATGCAAAATGGAACAGCTACTTTGGAAGGTGGTTTGGCAGTTCTTCTAAAACTAAACACGGTCTTATGCATACACGATTGAGCAATCTTGCTTCTATGTATTTACCCCACCAAAACTGAAAATTCATATCCACAAAACATCAATGTTTAAAGCAGTTGTTGTTCTTTTTATAACTGGCAAAGCCTAGAGGCAAACAAGATGTCTTTCAATAGGTGAACAAATAAAATGCAGAACATCTGTACAACAGAATATTATTCTCTGAAAAAATGAAATAAACTCTTCTACATTAACGAAGAAAAATGACAGTAAGCAACTAAAATCATTAATTAAAAAGGAGATTTTACAACTGGTAACATAGGATTAAAAAAGTATTTTTAAGATACTATGAATAATTATACACCAACAAGTTGGATAACCTAGAAGAAATGCATAAATTCCTACACATATATAACCTACCATGATTAAATTATGAATAAAAAAATCTGAAGAAACCTATAACCATTAAAGAGATTGAATTGTGGAGGCCAAGAAAATTAAGGCATCCCACCTCGAGTTTAGCATTAGCACAAGTACAGCCGTTTTAGCTTTGGCAGCCATCTTAGGCCCCTGCGACCAAAGGCTGAACTTTCCCCTACTTTACCTTAGTTCTAGAACCCCACCCTGCTTTAGTTCCAGGAAAGTACCCAACCCTGTAAACAGCCCCGAAGCAGCTAATCAGCTTGCTGCAGGAAAATCTGAAATTTGTGAACAGCCTGGCAAAAGCTAATCAGCTTGCTACAGGAAAGTTTGAAATTTTACCTCCCCCCACCCCAAACCTCTTGTAATGACCCATAAATACCTCTGCCTTAACTAAGCTCAGGGTCCAAATCCATATTCCGCTGTGTCAGGTATACTTGGGCCCGAGCTTTAGCTTGTCGAATAAACCCTCGTGTGACTGCATCAGTGATGGCTCCTTGGTGGTCTCTCGGACACAAAAACTTGGGCATAACAGAATCAGAAACTTAAAATCTCCCAAAAAAGAAAAGCCCAGGACCAGAAGACTTCACTAAAGAATTTTACCAAACATTTACAGAATTAACACCAATCCTTCTTTTTTAAAAATTTCCTATGTGTATTTTTTAGTAAATTAGAATAAAATCAAATATATATTTTTTTCTCACCATAGCACATACCCTCCCCAATGTCCCTCACCCAGCCACCCTCTCCTTCCGCCGCCCCCCCACCCAGCAACCCTCGGTCTTTTCCTGAGATTAAGAGTCTCTTTTGGTCTGTCTCCCTCTCTGCTTTCATCTTGTTTCATTTTTCCCTCCCTTCTTAAACTCTTCCAAAAAACTAAGAGGAGGCAACATGCCTAACCTCATTTTATGAGGCCAGCATTACCTCAATACCGAAGGCAGACACAGAAACTAGAAGAAAACTATAGAGCAATATCTGAGGAATACTGATGAAAAAATCCTCAACTAAATACTAGCAAATTGAATACAGCAGTACATTAAAAGGATTATATACCATACCATGACCAAGTGGGATTTATTCCTGTGAACTTACGGACAGTATGGTTCAACACATGAAAACTGATCAGTGGAATATACCACATTAACAAAATGGAGAAAAATTGTGTGATCATCTCAATTAGTACAGAAAAAAAGTATTTGACAAAACTCAACACCCTTTCATGATTAAGGAAAAAACAGACAAACAAACAACCCATTAAATAATCTAGAAATAGAAGGAAGCTATTTCAACATAACTAAGGCCAAGTGTGAAAAGCCCATAGTAACCTCATACTCAATAGTAAAAAAAAACCTGAAAGCTTTTCCTTAAAGATCAGGAACAATGCAAGGATGCCTACTCCTAACACTTCTATTCAACACAGTATTGAAAGTCCTAGCCTAGTGCAGGGAGCACTGGGTGTGGTACATAAACAATGAATCTTGGAACACTGAAAAAAAAAAGTCCTAGCCAGACCAATCAGGCAAGAAAAAAAAAAAAAAAAGGTATCCAAATTGGAAAGGAAGAAGTAAAAAGATCTCCATTCACATATGACATGATCTTATACCTAAAGATCCACTCTACATACACACATACAGACATACAAGAAACTGACACAACTAATGAACAAGTAGAGCAAATTTGTAGGATACACACTGAAATCATGTAATGCCTGAGAGAAAGAGAAATAAGTAAGTTTTCTAATATTAAAAAGTGATCAGTATTATGGAAAAAATGTGGGGAAGAGAATTACAATTTTAGGGCCTCACAGAGAAGGTCATTCGGATAAAGACATAAGGGAAATAAAGAAGTGAGTGTATAATATAATATAAATAATATAAAATATACAAAGGCCCTGTGGTGAGGGTATGGTTAGAATATTAGAAATGTATGCTTAGAATGTTAGAAAATTTAAGTGGTCTCTGCTGAAGGCTCATTAAAATATTTCAGGGGGGAAGACTAGAGGCAAGAACACAGTATTTATTTATTATAGTATTTATTTATTATAGTATTTATTATAGTCAGCAATGAATTATCTTTTATTTGTGTGAAAGTGTTTATTTTACCCTTTTTTTTTTGTATTATCAGATAGATGCACAGAACAAAATTAACCATTTTAAAGTGTACAAGTGAGTGGGATTTAGTACATTGACAATGCTGTACAACTACTACCTCTATTTAGTCTGCAAACACTTTTATGATCCCAAAAGAAAGTCATAAACCCCACGCAGTCACTCCGTTGTTCCTTCTCCCCAAAAGGCAACCCCAACTTGTTTTTTTGGTTTTTGAGAAGCGATCAAAACTATTTCAACAGCAGCTGCACTACTTTACATTCCCGCTAGCAGCGTAGGATGCTTCTAATATCTCCACATACTTGCCAACACTTGTCACTATCTTTTCATTATGGTTATCTTAGTCTATGTGAAGTAGTTATCCTGGTGTTTTGATGTGCATTTCCCTAATAACTAATTTCATGTGATTGTGGACTCTTCTTTTCAGAGAAATGTCTATAAAAGTCCTTTGCCCATTTATTAGTTATTATCTTCTGCTGCTGAATTGTAGAAGTTATTTATGTATTCTGGATGCTAGCTCTTGATCAGATATATGATTTGCAAATATTTTCTCCCATTCTGTAGGATGTCTTTTCAGGTTCTTGAGTACTTCTGAAGCAGTAAAGTTTTAAATATTGATCAAGTTCTACTTTCCTATTTTTTCTCTGGTTGTGTTTTTGTTGTTGTGTCTAAGAACCCATAGGCAAATCCAAAATCATGAAGATATATCCCTATGTTTACTTTAAAGAGTTTTATTAACTTGTTACTCAGATCACTGATCCCATTTCAGGCAATTCTCGTACATAGTGTGAGAAAGAAACGCACCGTCATGTTCTTGCGTGTGGATATCCAGTGTCTCAAGCAATTTTTGTTTAAGAGATTATTCCTTCTTCATTGAATGGTCTTGGAATCCTTACTGAAAATCAATTGATCATAAATATGAGGGTTTATTTACACACTCAATTCTTGTGCCAATACCAAACTGTTTTAATTACTGTAGCTTTTTATCAAGTTTTGAAATTCAAGTGTGAATCCTCCAATTCTGTTCTTTTTCAATACTGTTTTGTTCATTTGGAGCCCTCTGCAATTCCATACGAATCTGAGAATTGGTTCTTTCATTTCTGCAAAAATGGAAGTTAGAATTTTGATAAAGGTCACAATGATTCTGCAGGTATTTTGGGTAGTACTGCCATCTTAACACAATAAAATCTCACAAGCTGTGAACATGGGATATCTCCCCATTTATTTAGCTCTTTGCTAATTTGTTTCAGCAATGTTTTTTGGTTTTCAGTGTAAGATCTTTCCCATTCTTGGTTAAAATTATTCCCAGGTATCTATTCTTTTGGATGCTATTATAAATGGAACTGTTTCCTTAGTTTCCATTTTGGGGGGTTCATTGATGGTATATGTCACTCTTGTATCTTGTAACTTTGCTGAATTTGTCTATTAACTCTAGCAGGTTTTTTGTGAACTCTTGTAAATTTTCTATACATTGAATCATGCTATTCATCAACAGAAAGAGTTTTCCTTTTTCACTTTCAATTTGGATGCTACTCATCTTTTTCTTGTCTAATTGCTCTGGCTAGAATTTACAGTACAATGTTGAGTAGCAGTGGTAACAACAAACATCTTTATCTTATTCCTCATCTGAAGAAGAAAGCTTTTTGTCTTTTACCATTGAGTGTAATGTTACCAGTGGGTTTTTTCTAATGCCCATTAACATGGTCAGTAAATTTCACCTTCATTTTTGAAACCTATTTTAAGTGGTATAGAATTAAAAGTTGATAGATTTTTTTTTCCTTCTGATATTGTCCCTACTGGCTTCAGACTTCTGAAAAAGTCTGGGGTAGTTCTTACCTTTGCTCTTCTGTATCATGTTTGTTTGTTTTTTGCCTGGATGCTTTAAGATTTTCTTTGTTCCCCCAGTTTTCAACAATTTGATTATCTTACATCTTACTAAGGTTTTCTGTATCTCCTGCTTAGGACTCATTGAACTTCTTGCATCTATGAATTTATGGCAGTGATTCTCAATTAGGGGAGATGTTTTTTGCCTCCCATCCTTGCTCAAAGATATCTGGCAACCATCTGGGGCAATTTTTACTTGTCACAAGTCGGTGGTCTAGTGAGTAGTGTCCAGAGATGCTGCTAGACATCTTACAAAGCACAGGACAGCCCTCTATAACAAAGAATTGCCCAGCCCTAAATATCAATGGTGCAAAGGCTGAAAAACTTTGGTTTATAGTTTTCATCAAATGTTTAAAATTTCAGCCAACAATATATTAATTTTTTTCTATCTTTTCCTTTGTTTCCTACTTTTCCTCTTCTTATTGGGGCTCCAGTTATATACACACCATATTGCTTGATATTTTCCCACAGTTGACAGGGGCTCTGTTCTTTTTTTATAGTCTTTTTATGCTCTGTCCTTCATTTTTATTAGGCTCACTTGCTATTTTGTATTCTTTAAATTATGTTAGACTTTGTTTTGGCATGAATTCAGTTACACGGAATCAATTTGATCCTTTCAAGACTCACTTTCAGAGTTCTGTTAAGGTGGGGACAGAACAGCCTTTGGTCCAGAGCTTCACTTAACCTCACTACTAAAGTGAAATCCTTCTGAGGCCTCTACAGTATTATGTTCTATGTACCACATGTTCTCCCCACTCTGACTAGTAGCAAATGAGATATTCTCAGTCCTACCTCAATTCCAGGAATTGTTTGGCTTACTGCTTCCCTGCATTTCTTTCCTCGGCTTGTTAGTTCCCTCTCTCACACAGTATTAGCATTCAGGCAAAGGGACCCCTCTGCACATCTATGGAACGCTCTCTCTTTTTGTGCAAGAAGTTGCTCTCTAGTAGTCTGCTTCCATTTTCCAGCTCAAATTACTGAGAAAGCCAGACTCTTTTGGGTGCCTCTTCCCTGCACTGTAGCCTGGAAATTATTTCCAGGCCATAAGCTGAGGCAATATATAGGGCTCATTTTGTTTCCCTTCTTTACAAGTTGTATACTACTTTTATTATGTCTGAAAAATCACTATTTTTCATCTATTGTGTCTGGAATTCTTATAGTTTCAGGCAAAAGAGTAAATCTCACCCCCATTACTCCACAGCACCCAGGAGAAGTCCCATAAACATTAATTTAAAAACTAGTATAATATTCCATGCATAATTTACTTAACTATTATCTAATAGTTGTCTAGGTTATTTTCAATTTTTCACTCATAAACAAAGATGATGAATATCTTTGTATATAAAGCATACTATAGCTTTAATTAAAATCTTTAGCAAAAAATGGCTCCATAATCTGATTGATAGTGTATTTTAACAATATCTCTTCTTCCTGGGATTAATTTCTCTTTCTAAAGCTTTGTGCATGGTAGAATGCTGGTAACAACTTTTTTGGAGGAGGAGGGGAGAGATTATGTCTTAAGCAGAAATAATATTTAAAAAATAATCTGCCATTATCAGATTGAATTCAGAATAAAGCTGCCAAAGATGCATTAGTTTTGCTCTCCATGTACTTCATCTACAAGAACGGTAAACTTTGGCTACCTTACCCTCCCATTTCCACTCCAATGAGAGGTTTCTCCTAGAGGCTTAAAAAGTTTATTCCATTTCTCTCTACTCAAAATCCATTAGGTTATTTTTATGTTACATCAGCAGTTAAAGAAAGAGCCTCCAATTTGGCAGCCAACAGGATAAAATTTGCCAATTTTTACATTGCCTCAGACTGTATTATTTGAGGCAGTGAAATGCTCCTTCACTCAAAGGGGAAAGGATAAGTTGTTGGCTGAGTCTTTATCACTTGATTCAGATTCTACCTTAGCCAGTTGCAGAGTCAAGATTTAAAACCTTGTGAAGCATTCTTTTCCAGCTGAAAAATAACTATTCCAAAGATTATCAGGCTAATATATGCATGGAGGGGGTTTCTTGCTTCCATGTGCTACCTTTTTTGGCTTCTCTTTTATTAGTTTGTTTGCTTAATTTGCTTATAGGTCTAGCTGTAGACATTTGGGTAAATTAAACTCTCTGCCCCTCTTTCCTCCTTTGTAAAAATAGAATATTATTACCCATCCTATGTGGGTGTTTGAAGATATAAAATATGTACGTAAAACAGAATAGTGCCCAGCCCAAAGAGGACACTATATAAGGGTTAATTAATGTAATAATAATTATGAGCCAAAAACACAGCCATTTCTCCAAAGCAAAAGTGCTTCAGTAATAAAGATAGCAAGATGCTTTGATGTGGGGACTTATAATAATGAACAATAAGTCTTTATCTAAGACACTTAAATTTCAGAATCTCTTGCTAAAGCAACCAATCCCAAAACCAAACAAGAAACTTACCAGAACTCTTGTCATTAAGAAAAAAGAAAATAAAAATAAAACTTAAGTGCTCTGCACTTTATATATACTATCCAATTCCAACTTCAAAACAATTCTGGAAAGTTGGCATTTTTACTACATTTCACTTAACATCAACTATAAAAAGTACCATTATTTTCTGTAATGCTAAGAAACAAAAAACATATACACTATCAATACACTATCAATTTTAAGACACATCCAGAATTTTTCAAAAATCTCAAGAACTTAATAACTGTCTTATATTTGATGAAATATATCTCCATTTTATAGATTAGAAAGCTGAAGATAAGAAATATGAAGTACCCACTGCCACATAGTAAGTGGCAAAATCAAGATTCAAATCAAGCTCTTCTGATGTCCAAAGCCTGTGTTCTTTGTTAAACTATGCTACTTCTTCAAGCAACTTCAGAAACCATTATTATACACTGACAATACTCTGAATTAAAATTTTGTTCAGTTTCTTAAGTGTAATGTAAAAAAAAATTTAAGTACTTGGTTCAGAAGCAAACTTCAAGAGTAAACATGTAACAGATTTTTTGAGGCTGATTTATGATAAATTATGAAAATTTAATCAATTATACAGACTAATACTATAGTCCTTAAAAAAGAATACTATTCTAATAATTCTTCACAAATACTCACTGTAATTTTTTCCTGAAACATGAATATTCATTTCCACATACCAGAATAAGAATATTAATCTCATCTCAGTTAGTATCTGTCATGAGTGTTAAAAACAACAATAACAACAAAAACCGAGGAGCTCCTGGGTGGTTCAGTCAGTTGAACATCCAACTCTCAATTTCAACTCAGGTCATGATCTCCAAGGGGTAAGATAGAGCCCTGCATCAGGCTCCACATTCAGCGCTGAGTCTGCTTCTCCCTCTCCCTGCTTGTACTCTCTCTCTCTCCCACAAATAAATAAAATCTTAAAAAAAAAAAAACCAAAAAACCTACCATGAAAATGTTATTTGTAACAGTACTAATTCTAAAATTTCACAAGATTGGGGGTGGGGGGTGCCTGGGTGGCTCAGTGGGTTAAGCCTCTGCCTTCAGCACAGGTCATGATCTCAGGGTCCTGGGATTGAGCCCCGCATCGGGCTCTCCGCTTGGCAGGGAGCCTGCTTCCCCCTCTCTCCCTGCCTGCTTGTGATCTCTCTCTCTGTGTCAAATAAATAAATAAAATCTTTAAAAATAGATAGACAACATTTCACAAGAGGGGTGCCAAGGTGGCACAGTTGGTTAAGCGTCTGACTCTTGGTTTTGGCTCAGGTCATGATCAAGAGATCCAGAACTGTGCTGGGCTCTATGCTCAGCACAGAGTCTGCCAGAGATTCTTTCTCCTCCCTCTGCCCCTCCCAGTAGGGCTCATGCTCTGTCTCTCTTTAAAATAAACAAGTGAATCTCTTTTAAAAATAAATAATTACTTTAAAAATTTTCACAAGAAAGATAAACTTCATAAATACATATATTTTTTCTAAAGATTTTTATTTATTTATTTGAGAGACAGAGCATGAGAAGGGCGAAAGTCAGAGGGAGTAGACTCCCCAAGGAGCAGAGAGCCTGATATGGGACTTGATCCAGGGATTCCAAGATCATCAACTGAGCTGAAGGCAGTCATTTAACCAACTGAGTTACCAGATGCCCGAATCTATTAACCTTAGTCCCTCTTAAAACTACAAACAGTATAGTAAAAAAAAAAAAAATCAACTCCTAAACCCTTAACTACAATGGACACTTAATAAGGATGTCAATTTAATAATCTAGAACTGTTACATAAATGCTTAAACTATAATTAGAAAATAATTTTTAGACCAAAGAAAGCAGAAATAATATGTGTAAGTAGATATTCTAGCCAAGCCTCCAAATTTCAGCATTCCCTACAATTTTTTGCTTATAGACTACATATAATAGCTTAAAAAGTGATGCAGATTTTTAAAATATTAAAAATAAACTTTTTTAACCAAGTATTTTTTACCACCAAAATATAGGAGATAATTTTTCCAGATAATTAATATGGTCAATAGGACTCTTAGAGAATCCTTATGATTCACCAAACAAATTTCATCACTGTATAGCAAAACAAAAAATAAGTTGTTCTTTTACCACTCTATAATGGAATTTAAGAATAAATATATTAATTTTGTCTTCTTAATTTCCTGGCTATTGTCAACTGTTCGGTTCTAGGGAACTTTAAAACAAAGGACAGGGACACCTGGGTGGGCTCAGTCAGTTAAGTGTCCAACTCTTGATTTCCACTCAGGTCATGATCTCACAGTCATGAGATCCTGTTCAAGATTTTCTCTCTGCTTCTTCCCTCTACCCCTTCTCCCTCTCTAAAACAAACAATAATAAGGGTACAAAAGATTTTTCCTTGTACACATGCCCACTTTCCAGTGTATATAAAGCACTATATGTGAAACACTTACCTTTATGAAGTATTTTTACTCAAAATAATGCTACTTTAAAAGGTCTCTCATAGAAAACTAACCTCAGGGTATTATGAGTTTATAGAAATGTAACAATGATCAATATTTAAATGTTCTTTGGAAAATTATTCTGAATATCATATCATATCATATCATATCTGTTCAGAAATTAGAGCTTTTTTAGAATTTAAGCATCAAAGAAAATAATAAAAGATCAACATTAAAATATTTAAACTAACATTTCTGTAATAATGTAGTAAAAATAAGTTAGAAGAAACTGTATTTTAAGCAAATGGTTACTATTTCTATAATATGATAAGCAATATAACCAAATGATCACAAATGTAAGAAAAACATTAGGACCCAAAGGTTAAACAGACCATGTTATACCAACACTTGGGGAAATGTTCAACACGTCTTACCATTTAAAAAAAAAAAATACAAACTAAGCCCTCTAGATCCATCCATTTGTTGTAAATGGCAATATTTCATTCTTGTTTATGGCTGACTAATATTCCATTGTGTGGATGCATACTTGGGTTGCTTCCATTTCTTGGCTATTGTAAATAATGCTGCAATAAACATGGGTGCATCTACCTTTCTTAAATAGTGTTTTCAGTGAAGTAAGTAGGTCAGAAAAAGACAAATACCATATAACTTCACTCATATGTAGAACTTAAGAAACAAAACAAGAAAAAAGAGACCAAAAAATCCCCAGACTATTAAATATAGAGAACAAACTGGTAGTTGCCAGAGGGCAGGTAGGTGAAATAGGTAAAGGGAGTAAAAAGTACACTTGTTATGATGAGCACTGAGTAATACATAGAATTGTTGAATCACTGTATACCTGAAATCAATAGAATACTGCATCTTAATTATACTTGAATTAAAATAAATATTTTAAATAATTAAAATTGCAAATTAAAACAATGAGCAATGAATTTTAAACTAATTGCATTAGGATAACCAATCATCCAATTTGGTAAAGCTATAGTGAAACAGGTACTCATACTACTAATAGCACTCGACCTTGTAATACGGTATTACTCTTTGGAATGCAATACTGCAATCTTCCTAGGGCCCATAAAAATATTAGCGTACTTTCATTTATTCCACCACTAATACAACTTCTAATAAAACAAAAAGGACAATCCTGAATTACAGTACCTTTGTAGGATTTGTAGAATTCAAGCACAATCCTGTTACTCATCTTTACTTGAAATTAATGTTCTTGAATTTTTAACACTGAAGTGTGGATTGGGATAAGATTTGGGGAGGCTATACCACTCCTTTCTGTTATTTTCAAAAAGTACTTAAAAATCTGGCCATTGAAATACTTTCAAGAGTACTTGGCTCCGGTCCCCTTTCCCCCTTTTATCTGTTTTTTTGTTTTTTTTCCCTTTTGTTTTTATTATCATTGTCCTGCTTGGTTGTGATTAAATTCCCAGTAGATTACTCTCAGTGTAGGGTTTTATACTGGAAGGGAAATTTGGCTGGCAATTTTGGAACAGTGCCCAGACAGCTCTAAAGAACCTTACCATGAACCTTTTAAACTCAGAAATGAAGTGTGCAAAATCCTCTAAACTACCTGTTAGCAAAAAAGTAAAATAAACTACCTGCTGGCAATTTTAGGATCACGCCATTCTCAGGTCAGACTCCCTACTGCTTCCTCCTATGGAGATCCCAATGCTACACTAATCTTGATGGTTTGTTCTAATTTTATCTAATCCACTAGTTCTTAGAGAGAGATATTGCCTAAGAGCTTTTGGTTATGCTATTCTGGTTATTCTGTTAAGGCAGCATTCGGGAATATTCAAAAACTATGCTACAGCCACTGCCATTCTTCCCAGGATTCCAAAAGCCGCAAGTGATTTTTTATGGAATACCTGAATGGGAATATACAAACAGATAGGTTACTAGTACTAAACTAGGTTATTTCCCCTTTTTTAAAGTTTAAACTGGGTGTATTTCTATTCCATTCTCTTTTCCATTACTTCTACCTCTATTCAACCAACTATCTTAATAGGATGAATGGATGATATCTGAAAGAGAAGTACAGAGATTGATAAGGCAAGACCAGTTTATTTTACTAATTTCTAGCCCCAATGTGGAACTTGAACTCATGACCCCAAGGTCAAGAGTCAGATGTTCTATTAACTGAGCCAGTGAGGCATCCCAAAGCAAGACAAGTTTAGCGAACATCTGCTATTTGTGGCTTACCAAAGTCTTTTGAACACTATCTCAACATTTTAGTAACTTTCCATGTTGTGGATCTCAACTTTCCAAAGCAGAAACCTGAAAAACCTCATTTCTCAAGACTACCTTGTAGCAACCATATGCAGGCCTATGACCTAGATTCCATTACTCAAATGCACAAACAAGCCAGTTGGATATAAAATGGAGTTACATGTCACTGACTGCTACAAATTATACTTCTTGATTTACAGCTCAAAATCTAGTTGATATGATCCCATCAACCAAAGTAGTATGTTTGATACAAGCAGAATTCAAGTAATTAAATCAACTTATATTAATTCATATTTTAATTTTAAGTACATAGGAAAATATTAATTAATGTTATCAGGAAATTCACAAGTAGAAATCAATGTTACTTTTTTTTTTTTTTAAGATTTTATTTATTTGACAGACAGAGATCACAGGTAGGCAGAGAGGCAGGCAGAAAGAAAGAAAGGGAAGCAGGCCCTCTGCTGAGCAGAGAGCCTGATGAGCCCGATGTGGGGCTTGATCCCATGACCCTGGGACCATGACCTGAGCCGAAGGCAGAGGCTTTAACCCACTGAGCCACCCAGGAGCCCTGAATTAATGTTACCTTATGGATGGATATCTCTCAAGAAATATGGCATCTATTGTTTTGTGATTGTTACTTTTAAAACACATATTTATGAACTCATCAGATGCGCAAACTTACAGACTGAAAACCTTTAACAAACATCCAAACATTAGAAGTATTGGAGTTTGATGTTTGCTATAGGCTTTTATAAATATCCTTTATGAGATTAAGAAAGTTCCCTTCTATTAACAGCTATTAATGGTTTTTATCCTAAAAGTGTATTAAATTTTGTTGACTCTTCTTTTTTCTGTCGAGATGATCGTATGATTTCTTTTCTTCTGCCAGTATGACAAAATACACTGCTTTTCAAAAGATAAACCACTCTTATATCCCTAGAATTAACTCTACTATGACGCTGTGTTATTCTTTTTATTCGCTGCTAGATCTGATTTGCTAATATATTTTTAATTTTTTTTTCACCCATGTTAATGTGAATAACTGATCTGTATTGTTCCTTTTTTGTATCGTTCTTGCCAGGTGTCAAGTTTATTCTGGTCTTAAAGAATGAAATGAGAAGTGTTTCCCCTTTTTCTATTTCCTAGATGAATTTATATAAGACTGGCAGTTATTTCTTTCTTAAACAACTGAAAGAATGTACCAGCTAAGCTATCCGGGCCAGAGGTTTTCATTGCAGTAAGTTCTTTAAAACTCACCTTCTTTAACAGTATTTGTTCTCCCAGTCCATGAGCCCGGAATGTTTCCATGTCTTAACAGATACAGAACTATTCAGATGTTCCATTTCATAGTTAGTCAGCTTTGGTAAGTTAGTGGTTTACTTGAGATGTTTTAAAAAATGTGTCCATTTTTTCTAAATCATCAATTCATTTGCCTAAAGCTGTTCATAAGATCTACTTATTTTTTGATTCCTCGACATATGTGGTGTCCATTCTGCATTCCTAACACTGACCATCTGTCTTTTTTCTCTTCTTTCTTGATCATTCTTACTAGGGTTTTATCAATCTTTTCAAAGAACCAACTCTTGGCTTTAAGGATCTTTTTCCTGCACACATCTGTTTTCTACTTTATTGGCTTCTCCACTTATCTACTTTTTAAAATTTGATTTTTTGGGCGCCTGGGTGGCTCAGTGGGTTAAGCCGCTGCCTTCGGCTCAGGTCATGATCTCAGAGTCCTGGGATCGAGTCCCGCATCGGGCTCTCTGCTCAGCAGAGAGCCTGCTTCCCTCTCTCTCTCTCTGCCTGCCTCTCCATCTACTTGTGATTTCTCTCTGTCAAATAAATAAATAAAATCTTTAAAAAAAAAATTTGATTTTTTGTTCTTTCCGTAGCTTCTTGAAATGCAAACTTAAAGCATTATGTCCTCTTGGGAATTACAATTCATTCAAAGAAACTTATTGAGGATAAATATCTAGAAATATTCTTAACTTTTAGTGGATTCTCTGGCTTCCCATTTGAAAAAAAAAAAGTAGAAAAACTGATGAATGGTAAGAAAAGGCTAAAAATAAAAATTTCCTTGGCCTCTAAAAGGCCCTTCCTCTTACTCAGATATAAGCTAAAGACAGACATCTAGGTAAAGCTGTAGTACCTGCGGTATAGAAAGATTAATAAAGAAGCACTTCCACAAGCATCTCCCCAGACTCTGTATTTTAGATCCTCTAGAATAATCAAAAAGCATCTTAAGTAACTGTCTTTGGTCCTACTATATTGCAGAACAGCTTCAAGGAGGAATGAGTAGGAATCTTTTTTACCAATTACCCACGTACTTCACTCCCTTACCAATTTAACGTCCTTATTCAAGTATTGTCCTTCTCAATTCATCGTACCCTGACCATCCTACTTAGAGCTATAACCCAATGCTCTATATTATACTTCAATCCCTTGTCTTCCTGTGTAGAATTTAAGCCCCACAAGGGTAAAAGTTTTTGTCTACTTTTACTTACTGATGTATCCGAGGAACTTAGAACAGTGTCTGGTACTCAGAAGACACTTAATAAATATTTGCTGGGTACATGAATAAATGGATAAGAAAAACAAGCCACAGCTTCAAAGAAGGTGGATTTTTACATGAGAGTGATTTTTAAATTTATTTAATTAGCATAAAGAGAGACAGTGAGAGAGGGAATACAAACGGAGTACTGGGAGAGGGAGAAGTAGACTCCACACTAAGCCTGGAGCCTGACACAGGACTTGATGCTATGACACTGGGACCATGATCTGAACCAAAATCAAAAGTTGGATTCCCCAACCAACTGAGCCACACAGGCAGGGCACCCTCCTTCAGATATTTTATTTAGTTCTCACCATAACCCTATAAAGCAAAGATTATTATTTCCATTTTCTGGAAGAAAAACCCCTGAAAGGTAGGAAGTTAATAATTTTTCCTTAAGTTACATAACTAATAAGTGGCATAGTAGTATTTCAATACAATATGTCTCACTCTAAAATTAATATATAACTAAAATTCACTCTCGGGGCACCTGGGTGGCTCAGCTGTTAAGCATCTATCTGCCTTTAGCTCAGGTCTTCCTCAGCCCCTCCTCCTGCTCACATGCTCTCTCTCCCTCTCTCTAAATAAAATCTGGGGCTCCTGGATGGTTCAGTCATTAGACCTCTGCCTTCGGCTCAGGTCACAATCCCAGGGTCCTGGGATCGAGCCCCACATCGGGCTTCCTGCTCTGCGGCGAGCCTGCTTTCCTTCTCCCACTCCCACTGCTTGTGTTCCTGCTCCTTCTCTCTCTCTCTCGGTCAAATAAATAAATAAATAGTATCTTTTTAAAAAATAAATAAAATATCTAAAGCACTTAACATAATTCACAGCACAGTCAGAGTAAATATAGCTAATTATTATTTTTATCACTAATGAGTGTCTTAACCAAGAGGCATGTATAAATGGATCAATATCAATCTCCAGTTAAGTTTCTCCAGGCAAAGTCAGTCTTTGACCCTATCCTATATACCACCTTCATCAATAGTTGACTCAAGATACAAAAAAGAATGCTAATCAAATTTCCTGACGACAGGATCAATGAAAAAGACATCATAAATAAATGACACACTCATGATCTGAAAAAAACCTAATGTTGAATATAATGAAACAAATAAATGTAATTTAATATGAAGACACATAAAATACTGAACATAACACAATAGACACTGCATAACAGAATCTGTTAAAAAAAAAAGACGAGATTGTAGTTCTCTGAAAGTGTAAAAAAAAAAAAAAAATTAACATTTTAATGTGGCTGCCAAAAAGTTAAAGTAATTTTAAGCTACATCACAGAAATACAGAACTCAAATGAGAGAAAAGTTCTATTCTATAGTGGTAACGCTATATCTCAAATAGTCTGTTTAATTCCAAGAGACATTCTGTAAGAGATGCTAAGAAACCGAAACTTGTTCACACCAGAATGACTGGAATAGTGGTAAGGCTTGATGGCAATGGGAATGGAAAACAATTTTAGAAATTTCAGATACCTAGCCTGAAGAAGAGGAAACCTAAAAGCTGTTTTAAAACTATTAATAAAGGACTCTTGTGTAGGTAAAGAATTGAGATTTAGGCCTAGAAGGCTACAAAACAGAACAAAGGAGAAAACAACAATAATAAAAATAAAATATTGAAATAGATTTTGACCTCATATAGAAAGAAGCTTCTAATAACCAGAGTAAAAAAGTTGGGCTGACTTCACAAATTGTATATTTGCATCATTAGGAATCTTCTAATAGAAGCTAAAAGTCTGTGTTGGAACAACTTGGAGACAGAAAATTAGTACAGACAACCACTAAAGTTCTAAATACAAGATTGCAGTCCTACAGGAATAGAAGTATGATTTTTAAAAGAGATATATAAATGGCCAAAAAGCACACGAAAAAATGCTTAACATCATTACACATCAGGGAAATGCCAATGAAAACCACAATAAGATACTACTTCATACCTGCTAGGATGACTATAATCAGAAAATCAGAAAATAACCAGTGTTGGCAAAGATGAAGAGAAATCAGAACCTCATACACTGTTGATGGGAATGCAGAATTTGTACCCACTTTGGAAAATAGCCTGGCAGTGCCTCAGAAAGTTAAAAACAGAGTTAGTATTTGACCCAGCAATTCTACTCTTAGGCATATACCTTGAGGAATGAAGATATATGTCCACACAAAATCCTGCACACCACTGTTCATAGCGGCGTTATTTGTAATAGCCAAAAGGTGGAAAAAATGTCCATTAATGTCAATCAATGGATGAATGATACACAAATATCCATCAATGATGTCATCAATGCATGATTGTCCACCAGTGAATGAATGGATACACAAAATGTGGTGTATCCATACAACAGATTATTACTTGGCAATAAAAATGGGGAGACTGAAATTGACAGCTAAAGGGTTATTTCAAAACCTCAGAAAGAAACTCCATACTCTTTAGCCATCAGTTTCAATCTCTTCATTTCCCCCAGCTCCAAGCAACCACTAATCTGTGTCTCTATAGATTTGTCTATTCTGGACACCTCAAATAGATGGAGTCATAATATATGTGGTCTTTTGTGGATGGCTTCTTTCATTTAGCATAGTTTAGCAAGGAACAACAAGGATTCTTCCAAATTGCATCATGAATCAGTACTGCATTCTTTTTTTACAGCCAAATAATATTCTGTTGTATGGATATACCACATTTTGTGTATCTGTTCATCTATTATTGGACATTAGGGTTTTTAGCAGGTTCATACCTGACTGTGGTAATGGCTATACAACTCTGTGAACATACTAAAAACCACTAAATTGAACAATTCAAATGGGTGAACTGTAGAGTGTGTGAATTATGGTGCCACAATTAAAAAAAAAAAAAGCACCTAAAAGAGCATAAATTTTTGAGACAGTAGGGGAAGGAATAAACCATCTATAACCTAACTAACCTACAAGCTCATTACATTGTCACAATGATTACTCAAACAATGATAACCTGGGAGGTAAGGAAAGTGATAAAATGTGTTTAGTAAATTATGATTAAAGAAGCTAGGAAACTTATGACCACATGAAAAGAATTTTCACCTAAAAGTAAAAAAGCTTAACTAAAAGAATACATTTAGTTAGCTGAAAAGCTCACTTGCATAGTTCATTCCCCAAACCTACAATCAAGGAGGCAATCTCCAATCTAGAACTACTACATTATCAGCTTGTCCTACTGCTGCAATCACAAAATTGAGGAACTCTAGATTATGTAGGGTTTTAGCTAGTATATATATTGTTAAAAAAAAAAGTAACACCAGCTTAGAATTACATTTCCTGAACTGTGGCCAACATGGTCCTAATCCATAAAGGAAATGTATTCATAATTAATTCTTCAGAAATATAATTACACTCGATGAACCTTCAAATCTTCTTTTGTTATTCTCTTATTACTGTCAGATTTATTCAAGTCAAAATAAAAAAATTTTAAAGGTAATTTTATAGTTTTCATATTTCAAAGTAGATCAGTTTATAAGCAAAACCTTCAAAAAGTTTCAGAAACTCTATTCTCATTTTCTAACTCTATAACAAGGTACAGCACGACTGCCCCCAGGGGAAGAAACTTGGGCAGACAGTAATTGTATTTGACAGCAGCAATTACATGCAAGGTTGGAGATTAGAGGACCATTAATGTGTGTGCAGTAATTGCTCTGGTATTTTCTGTTACTATTGAGGGTCAGCTCAGAAAATTCATGGCAAACTTCACCTTGGATACATTTGGTCCAGGAATTCCGCCCTAAGAACGCACATGAAGAGTATGAATACACTGGTTATAGGCAGAGCAAGAATGCAGAACGTTCCATTGATAAGAAACTGATAAAGCATGAAACAGGAACAACATGCAATTCTAAAAGATACTTCTACCTTTATCTTACAATTAACTATGAAGAATACCAGAAAAACTCACACACAGTGAGTATGACTAAATGTTGATCTTTAGCACAGTCCAGATAAATGCATAATACCACACTGTAACAAAAGCCTACTCGGTATTTAGAAATTACATTAAATAGAGAGCCTTGGAATTCTGGAGACTCTGGACAGCAGGAACAGCAAACTTATCTGAAAAATAATAGGAAGATGGTAGAATAAAATCTGGTGGTAAAACCTGAATGTTCAGGGCCCCAAAAAAATAGATTCTCTTAGCAAGCAGAAGGGGTCATACCCACCACATGGTATATATGGTCCTACATATGCTTACTCTGGGAAGTCCTAAATATCCTGGTTGGCTGAACCCTCAATTCCTTTGCTAAGAAGGACCTACCTATTTTCAGCATTCACCTGCAGAGTCCTATCAGAAAAAAAGGTCTCAATGACCGCATTTCACTTCATCTCAGTGAGAGATCAGAGGTTGCTAGCTCACTGGCCCACCAGACTTGAAAAAAGATTACAGCTGCCTTTGCCTGTCAGTCCATTACTGCTCACAAGACCTGAATAATCACACACACAGGTGCTATGGAAAACTATGATCTGTAGTCAGACAAAAATTACAATCGTTTGAGAAAGAGGCTAAGTTGAATCAGAATGAGTAGCTTCTTTTGAGGGAGGCAAAATTAAAGGAATAAAGAAAACTTGGATGCAATAAAATGTTACATACAGACACACATGGACACTAAATGTATCATTCCATAAAAGTCTACTGTAAACACTTTTTTCAATGTTGGTAATATACATTCTAGTTTAAATATCTCTTCTACAGCACAGTAAGAACTTTGAAGCAGTCCCTCTCTTAAAAACTAAGCTTATCATTGAAAGGCATGTTAGTCAAGGTACCTGCTATCAAGACATTTAGTACTACCAGGGATTTAGGATACACTGCCCCGTAAGAAGCAGATATGTTGCCACAGGTAAGAAACAAAATAAGACAAATAAGATCAAATATTAAAATGTACACTATAACAATAAATGTAACACTCACAGAGAGGGGAAAATTAGTTTGAACTAGAAGCTTGTGGAGGGCTAAAAAGTACTTACTGATCAGGGGGTAAAAAAAACCACACACACGTAGTAGAAACAGTACATAAGGCATTTCAGAAAACAGTATGAGTAAAGAAAGGCATACTAAATGAACTGTTATTTGAGGGACGATGAGAAGGCACGACAGATGGAAGCAAATTTACAGTACATAAAGTTAAAGCTAAGTCTGGATTCACAATGCCACGGATAGGTTACAGAGGACTTGAAAATTAAGAATAACTTATATTTGAGTTAATGGTCCCTCAGAACTTTAGTTTAAAACAAATTTTTGTCATTTTCCTGTTAACCTGCATTATAAAGACGAACACATGTTCCAGTATAAAACTGTTCCTCTCCACACTCAATACAATCACACTTAGAACATAATGAAATTTTGGGCGCCTGGGTGGCTCAGTGGTTAAGCCGCTACCTTCGGCTCGGGTCATGATCTCAGGGTCCTGGGATCAAGTCCCGCATCGGGCTCTCTGCTCAGCGGGGAGCCCCTGCTTCCTCCTTTCTCTCTCTGCCTGCCTCTCTGCCTACTTGTGATTTCTCTCTGTCAAATAAATAAATAAAATCTTTAAAAAAAAAAAAAGAACATAATGAAATTTTAAAACATACAGTTTTTTTTTTCATTTTATAATTTTTTATTTTTAAAAAACATACAGTTTTAAATGTCCTAATAAAGGTAATGATTTTTTCAGGACCTCAGTAGTATAAACCACTATAAATAATTATATTATAACCCTTAAAATCATTTATAGTATTAATATACTGAAAGTGACAACCTTATCAGACAATTTGGTAATATAAGAGAGAGCTTAAAATATTCCAATTTTTCAAGAGAAATCTCTAGTATTTCAGCAATCTGGCTCAAGTTTGCCTTAAACAACTTCTTCTTCTTCTTCTTCTTCTGGCTCAAGTTTGCCTTAAACAACTTCTTCTTCTTCTTCTTCTTCTTCTTCTTCTTTTTTTTTTAAATAATTATTTATTTCAGGGTACCTGGGTGGCTCAGTTGTTAAGGGTCTGCCTCTGGCTCAGGTCATGATCCCAGGGTCCTGGGATTGAGCCCTACATTAAGTAGCCTCCTTCTCCCTCTCCCACTCCTCCTCATTATGTTCCCTCTCTCTGTCAAATAAGTAAATAAATTTTCTTTTTTAAATAATTATTTATTTATTAGAGAGCAAGCAAGGGTGGGGGGGTGTGGCACATGGAGGGAGAGGAAGAGAAAGAGAAGCAGACTCCCTACTGAGATCAGAGCAAGGCCCTGAGATCATTACCTGAGCTGAAACCAAGAGTCCATGCTCAATCAACTGAGCTACCCAGGCACCCCTGCTTTAAACATTTCTGATTTTGAAACCATGATCAATAACGTAACTTACTTGTACTTTCTCCATTATAAGTACAACTTACTGTTCCATTTCCTAATATTTTGCCTCAATTATATCCCTACAGTTTGTTAAGGATATTCCTGGCTGTGAGGAAATGGCAGCTCATAAAGCCAGAGATTAAACTGTTCAATCCCAGTTTAGCTAAGGAGACTCAGCTTGAATGAGCTAGGACTCACAGCCGATGAACAGTTTAGCACCAAATATCCTGACGATGATAAGTAAATAAGAAGACTGGTCCTTGTGACTATTCCATTCCCAATATAAAGGTCTCTTTACCAGGGACTAGGATCTCGCTAATAGCTGTTACTACATTTTTTTAAAAAGTGTTCTCATTCATTCATTTTAGTTTAACGATAACATACACAGTAAGAGGACTTTGACACTCCATCTGAAAATATACATGCAATGCTAAGGTCCTCAAGTTCCATGGGGAAAAGGAAAAATTTAAGCCAACTTGTTATTTAATTCGTGAATTGCTCTTCTTCAGAATTCTTTTAAATGAGGGATGCTTGTTCAAGGAAAAGACTGCTACACATCTAGTTGTATTTATACAACACTCTTAAATTTTAAAAGGAAAAAATCAAACACACATGATCTCAAAACATTTAAATGTGGTAAACTGCATGTCTTTACTCAAGATGTTATTTGGGGGGCTAAAGGTTTAATATAGTAAGCTTTGACTCAAAATGTAAAATGAAGCCATTAGCATGTTATTTATTCTAATTATATTCAATTTTAAAGTAATGAACCAACAACATAAAATTGAAATGTAAATACAGCATATTCAAGAGGGATTTCCTGGGACTATTTATGACCGTATTTCTATAAAAATATTTACTACACGTGTGACTTGGAAGCAGTCTCTCACAACAGGAGTTGTAACCACCATAGCAATTAATAAATTTGGAGTCATTTATTTTCAAAGTACTTATATTACTTGGTGATTTTTTTTAAAAACTTTCAGAGAGAATGTAGTTAAATATAAATAAGAAGCATGGTATTATAAAATAGTGATTTTTAAACTGCATTGGCCAAAACATCGTAATTGCAAAAGGCAACTTATTAGGTTATTTCTTAAGTTATTATTAATAGCAAGCCTAATCTGGGTCTATTTTATCACTTCCAAACTGTCAGAAGGAAGGATACTTAAAAGCTATAGCAAATAATGTCCAAGAGTTCTACAATCCTAAAAAACAAACAAACAAACAAACAAACAAAAAACAGTAATTAATGGGGCGCCTGAGTGTCTCAGTGGGTTAAGCCTCTGCCTTTGGCTGAGGTCATGATCTAAGTGTCCTGGGATGGAGCCCCGCATTGGGCTCTCTGCTCAGCAGGGAGCCTGCTTCCTCCTCTCTCTCTACTTGCCTCTCTGTCTGCTTGTGATCTCTGTCAAATAAATAAATTTTTTTAAAAACACTAATTAAAAAAAAAACACAACATTACTATGGAAGAATTTTGTCTAGCTAGTATAGTCAACATTCAACACTTAAGGTAAAACTGGTAAACTAAAGTACCAAGTACTTCAGAATATCTTCACCTAAGTGGGTTTTCCCTTTTCCTGAATTTGCCAACAATTATTCCTATCACTACAGTGATACTTGTTCCTTCTGACATTCTATCCTGGCTAATAGAAGCTCTAGAAGAATCTAGTAAATAAGGTCTATCTCAAAACAGAGCTGAGGCAATAGACTGTATTGGATGCCAAAAGTTGAGGAATGAGAATCCTTAAGAAACTGGTAAAATAAAAATAACACAGTTGAAATTATAAGTTTAAAAGAAAACATCCTTGACAGAACTGTTTCTATTTTTATATCTTGATAAGGGTACTAAATCAGTGGGATAAAAAATAAACATTTTAAATATTTTATGATTATTTAAGGATGCATTTTTTACTTACACTGTTACTATCAGAGTATATATCAGAATTTTATTAGAACGTGACATTCACATATCACATTCAGAATTTTAAAATATTTTAAGTTTAAGGGTCTTAGACCCATTTACTGCTCTGTAATTTTCCTATGCAATCTAAATCAGGAAATCCACTGAATTAAATAATCTCATGATTTAGAAGAATATTTAGAAAAAAACTATTAACATAATGAATAAAGAGTAAATAATAAAAGTGAAACAATGATTAATACACAGTTTATACCATGTCTCTACATTTAACCATTTTCAAACATTTCATTTTTTAAAAGGATTTTATTTACTCACTTATTTTGGGCGGGGGAAGAGCACACACATGGGGAGGGGCAGAAGGGAAGGAAGAGGAAGAGGGAAAGAATCTCAGGGGGACTCCATGCAGGGCTCGATCTCAGGACCACGAGATCATGACCTGAGCTGAAACCCAAGCTGGATGCTTAACCAACTGAGCCATTTTCAAACTTTTCAAAGTTGAGGCATCATTTTATTTTATACAGTAACAAAAATACCAACCTAATTTTCCTAAATACTCTTTTATCTAAGTCTATCGCAGATGATAGTTTTACTACCTAATTTGGGTTAATTTAGACAGTATTTTATAGACAGTATTATAATAAAGACAGTATTTGATTTCTAAATCAAAATTTTTAAGGTTCATAGGCTTTTGGCAGTTACTGGCAATCTATAAAGTGATCTGTAGGTTAGCGGTTTGATTATAATGCTCATTCAATAAGAGCCTGACACTTCCCCAACACTTGCTGGGTTTCTCCACTTGTTAAAAAAAAAAGAAAGAAAGAAATTAAGAGGCACCTGGGTGGCTCAGTTGGTTAAGCATCTGCCTTTAGCTTGGGCCATGATCCCAGGGTTCTGGGATCAAGCCTGGCATCGGGCTTCCTGCTCAGTGAGGAGGCTGCTTCTCCTTCTCCCTCTGCCACTCCCCCCCTTGTGCTCTCTCTGTCAAATAAATAAATAAAATCTTTAAAAGATATATTATTGGACATATTTAAAGGTAAACAAAATACTGTTTTAACTATTAAAATGATAATGATGAATCTTCATTAAAATTTACCTTTAATTAGTAGTTTGCCGATTCACAAAAACAACAGACTGAATGCCAAGAGCTCTTAAGAAATACTAATTGGTCTAGAAAATTTGCTGCTTCTAAGTGATTTACTCGTATCTTCTAGTTGTTAAAGATTATCTAGCTTTCACTATTTATAAGAGAAAGTTGAAAAACCTATATAGAGAACACCAGTGATAACTGAGAATAAAAATCAGCATAAAGGAGGTAACACTCTCAAATACCAAGAAACTTGCCATTCATTTTATAGGATTCTTCACTCTAGACCCTATCTAATTACTTGTGGTCTGAAGCTATTCATTTATAAGTTGGCTAAAGTAACCAGTAAACACTCCTTTGGGGCATATCATTTGTAATAGTGATTTATTAGTCTGCTGCCTCCCAGTATTGGTCTGACCCTGAGTTTATAATTAGGCTGCATAATGTGGATACAGAATGGTGGTTCACCATCTCACTTTATGAAAGGGTATGGACATATAAAATGGAATGATTTAATTAAATGAATTGAGAATGCTGGTTTTACCTATAGAGCTTTAAAACATTATATTTAGCAGTCATAATATATATTCTAAAAGCTTAGTAGCCACAATTCTACAAATAACCTAGGAAATAGATGTCATATTTCACTGTATAAATACATTATTTCACATTTATTCATTAATTCAACTTACAGTTACCCCTAACTGGGAGTACAATGGTGACCTAAATAGATAAATGTTTTCTTTACCTCTTGGAGCTTAAAGTTGAGAGAACAGAAGAGACAAGTATTAACAGTCAATGACAATATAAGTAGACATATGCTAGGTAAAGGAAAAGCATAATCTACATTAAGATTTTAAAGTTATATCTCGTTCTTTTTCCTCCAAATCCTATGGAATAATATTCTCATAAATTGCTTCCACTCTTCACTCTTAAGCAACTCTGCCTCACAGTTTGTAGTCACAGATTTCCCCAGAGAAGAATAACACCCAGTAATGTGGAGCCATGTTCACAGCGGGTACTCAATATGCATGGTGAGTACTCAGTGATTATGAACCATTAATGAAAAGTCACAAGTGACTAAAACATGAGACTGTATTTCTTCCTAGACAAATAATGTGTTGTTCAATGATTCTAAGACATTAATCAGAAACTGAAACTATAAAACTTGGCTACTGACTTCTAGGAATTCATTCTAAAGAAATAATTAGATAAGTGTGTAAAAGTAGAAAAATGTTTATTGCAGCATTATCTATAATAAAAGTAAAAAAAAAAAAAGGAAAGGAAACAGCTGAAGAGTCAAACACAGAATCATAGATTACTGCCTAAGTTAATTAGATTTATCCATACAATACAATGGAGTCATTAGAAATTTACACACACACACACACACACACACACACAAGGAAAGATCACTATAATTGGCAAGTAAAGTCGATTTTTAAAACTCATTTGAATAGTATGATCCCATTTGGGAAAAAATAAAAATTTTAAAATTCTAACTATATGTGTATGTAAATGTACACATAAAAATTTCAAAAAGGGTGCCTGGGTGACTCAGTGGGTTGAGTCTCTGCCTTTGGCTCAGGTCATAATCTCAGAGTCCTGGGATCGAGCCCCACATTGGACTCTCTGCTCAGTGGTGAGCCTGCTTCCCCCCACCCCACCCCACACCTGCTTCTCTGCCTACTTGTGATCTCTGTCAAATAAATAAGTAAAATCTTTAAAAATTTTTTTTCAAAAAACAAATGCCATATATTAACAATGATTCTCTTCAAAACAATTCTTATTTTCATCCAAAAACTTCTGTGCTGCCTCCAAGTTTCTATAAAATTTTTTACAACTAGAAAAAATAAAGCTATTTCCACTTTGACTTAAAAAAAAAAAATCTGTTCTTATCCAGCAAAGACAATAAAACCTGGCTATCTATGTCAAGCAGTTTGCAGGCAACTTTACAATCAGATCATATAAGGGCTGTGATAATTTATTTGGTGCTATCAGACTGAATTCGACAGAAACAATATAGTCAAAACATCAGACTCTAGAGTCAGGCAAAACAAGATTAATTTCCTAACCACCACGGTTAAATCTACATAACATCAAGCAAGGTTCTGTTTTAAGTGGGTTTTTTCTTTTTTTTAGTTTTCTACATCTTGGATTCCTCATCTGTAAAACGGAAGTAATATTAGCACCTAGCTCATACAGTTGTTGTGACCAGTAAGACAGTATCTACAAAGCATTTAGAAAAATGCTCCAGTTTATATTAAGCAAACACACACACACATACACACACACCCCTATACAATAAAGTTTAGAAGTTAGTTTCTACATGTCCCCAAACATTAAGTTTGATGAACTAAGCACTGATACGTTTTCTATCTCCTAATAATTACCCCAGTGTCTAAATAATTTAAGAGGCAAATTCTTCTTCCAGTGTTTTATTACATGTTTCATGTGGAAAAAATTCAGTTTTGCGTAAGTATATCAAGGAAAAGTTAAAATACTTTCCTTTCCTTACTTTCTTCCCTAATCTGACATCATTTCTTTCAATATGCCTGTGCCAGATTCATTTGGGGGCTGAGCTTTCCCAAATGGGATCAAACTGAACATACTGATCAAACTGACCGGTACTTTATCTCATATATCATGGACATATTTCCGTATCATTTTTTATTGCTGGATAGTATCCCTTTATATATCGTTATTTAACCATTTCTGTACTGATGACCATTAATATTGTTTCCAACTTTTCAGTAAGGCAAACAACACTGCAATGTACATCCACAAACTTGTATCTTCTAGAAACTGCAGAATTTTTATGAAATTGAGTCTCGGAAGTGGTTTGTTAGCTTCTTGGCCTATATTCCCTCAAGAACACAACCTGAGGCATCCAAACTAAGGAATTCTTAGGAGGTAAAATCCCAGGATATGAAGAATGAGAAGGAAAAGGAGGGGAGACAGGTAAGGAAGAAAAGCAAATAAAACACGATACTGTTACTGAGCTGGGTTCGCTGACCTAGGTAAGAGAAGATGTCTTCTTGTTAGGCTAAATGCACATCCTGTCTTGCAACAGGCAAAAAAGAAAGTGAGAAAAGAAAAGCAATTTAACTGTCCATTCCCTCCCATTTCCTGTTTCTACTTGGTCAGATTTTGTCTCCTGAACTTCTGGACTTGCTACATAGCCCTCCAAACAGCTGCTGGGATAGAGTTTCTGCCACACACACCCCACCCCATCACCTGCATCCAGAAGAAGCAGAAGGAAGCAGAGTCTCTTTGAGTCTGGTTGGGTAGGAGGTCCTGCTACATCAGGTGGTCCTCATCCCAAAGAAGGTTAAGTAGGCAGGCGGGTGGTTTTAGGAGGCAAAGAAACTATCTCCTAGAAAACTGCTGCCAATTTACACTCACTACAAGTGCAAGCCTGTGCTGACTGCTTCGTGCCCTGCCAGAGTCTTCTAATTAAATCTATCAACAGAAAAGTAGCATGCACTGTTTTATCCTACATTTCCTGATTATTAGTGAGGTTGAGCATCTTTCATATTTCACTATTTATTGATATTTGTATGGGGATGGCTTATTCTTATAAATTTCAGGTGCCATTTCTCACCCTTCCATTATGAGACTATAATTAGACTGTAAGATTCTGTTTCTCAGTGCTACCCTATTCCCTAAAATTAGTTCAGATTACCTATAAATCAGACACTTAAGACTGCAGCTAGACTATCAGATAGACTGCAGCTAGACTATCAGTACCATAAAAAATCTTTGTAGGTTATTCTGTCCATAGCCTTAACAGAAGAGGACAAGGCAAGAACACCACTCCCTTATCCCCCCTTTCCATAATTACATTTTGCACCATTTAGGGAAACCTTGGCATTTAAGAAAAGTTTGCATTTCCATTCAGTTTCCATATAGCCTTGAGTTTGTCCTGAGGCCAGAAATGCTCTAGTTGTCAGTCAGGACAACAACCTCAGCTGCCATCATTGCTGTTTCACAACCAATCAAACTTCTTGCCAGTCTCCAGTTTAAATGTCCTTTTATCACCATAGGGTTCTGACCAGAAGATAATCATCTGCAATACAGAAACTTTTCCCATACAAGCACAGCTACCAAGAAATTCAGATCCCAATTTGTGATAACATCTGTTTCCTCTTATGATCATTTTCCCTTTCAAGAATTATCCTGGTTTGGGTTTTGGGGTTTTTTTGTTTGTTTGTTTTTTTAATTTACTTCTGCATTGTATCTAAGGGTCAATCCATGACCTCACTTTATCCCTTTTCACCTCTGCCATATTCTAAAAACTGAAAAACCAACAAACATATGGTAGCTTTGACTATAAACCCAAAAGTTAGTAGTATTTTTGCTTTCAAGTTAGAAATTGTGTCAAATAGCTAGAAGTCTGACTTCTCATACACTGCAGTATGAATAAACAGCACTGTCTCCAGAAGAGGATGACTCTATAGTGAGGCTGAAAATAATGCAGTTTTCAGGCAGTGTTTCAAATCCAAGCCTTTGTAATATTTTCCTTTTTTTTTTTACACTATAGTTGATGTATAATGTTATATTAGTTTAAGGTATACAACATAGTCTTTCAATAATCCTATATGTTACTCAACACTCACTGTTACGTGTAGTCACCAACGGTCACCATACATTATTACAATATTACTGTAGTCCTTATGCTGTACTTTTCATCCCCATGACTTATTTATTGCATAACTGGAAGTCTGTACCTCTTAATCCCCTTCACCTCTTTCACAACCCCCAATACCCTCCTTTCTAGCAACCACAAATTTGTTCTTTGTATGAGTTTGTTTCTGTTTTGTCCATCTTGTTTTTTAGATTCCCCATATAAGTAAAATCATATGATACTTATCTTTCTCTAACTTATTTTACTTAGTATAATACCCTCTAGATCCATTCACATTGTTGCAAATGTGAAGATCTTATTCTTTTTCAAGGCTGGGTAGTATTCCATTGCACATGCGTGTGTGTGTGTGTGTGTCTACATACACACCTTATCTTCCTTATCCATTTATCTATTGCTTCTCTTCAGATCACATACATCTTTTGTCTTTGTAATATTTTCTTTAAAATGAAGGTATTTATTTTCAACTTGATTAATAAAATTTAATTCACACAGCTGACAGATTGGATATATATGGAGAAAAAGTGTATGTTCCAATTCCACATAAAAGGAATATGACTTAGACTTAACTAAACCAGTCCTATATGATTCAAGGTTTGCAGTCACAAAGAGGAAATGAATTAACTTTTCCCTCTGAATAATTCCTCCATAATTTCAACCCAGCCATCTATTCAACATAGCCTACCATGCGCTACATTTTCACTAATTTCCCCAGCAACACGGACACTGCAACACATTTATTTTTTGGTAGCATATTAATATAATTCTTGCCTCTGTTAAATATTATAGCTGGTATAAATAATAATTTATATTTGCCTTACACTCTAGGGTTTACAAACACTTTTCTACATATATAATCTGAATGAATTATCATTTTCCTATACTTTAAAACATGACAATATACTACAAAGCTCCAAAAGTAAATCATATCAAATATTATAAATAAGATTTTAACAATAAAAGACAAATAGATATATAAAGAAAATAACCTACCATTCCCTTCTTACCTTACTCCAAAACAACTCCACATTAGCACTGTTGGTTCATTTTCCCAATTTAAGCTTTTAAAAAATACTAAATTTCCCTATATTGTATTTCAATCAATTGCCTAAGCTGAGACTACAATGTCATAAATAAAGCACCCGATCATAAATTTCTCAAAAGACATAAAATCAAAGACACCCACCACCTACAAATTAAATGCAAAAACACAATGAAAAGGAGTTATATAAAATTCAAGTTGATCAGTTAGTTATCTAGTCTATTCCAAACAGACTTAGTTTTTATTCTTTGTACTAATATTAAAATTATAACCATGCACCAAATCATCTTGGTCTAGTCTTTTATGTTTTCTTATAAATTATGGAGCTATGGGAAAAAAGTCAATCACCTTTCAGATGTTGGACTGCAAAAGCACTTCTTAGAATAGCAATGATATGAATTATTTAAATACAGGACTCTCCCTGAAATGAGGGCTATCTGTAAAACAGCACACACTTAAACTACAGTATATATTACAATATTTTAAAAACCTAGAAGATCTCGAGCCTCTTATGATTCTATATTTATACAGCTGATGAAGAACACCAGTATACAGAAATTAAAACAAACCAAAAAAGGCCTAGAAAAGGCAAGAACACACCTTTTACTATTTTCATACAAACAAATGCTACATCTATAACATCTTACCATATCCAGGCATTAGGAGGCCATGTTGCTTGTGCTCAATATAAAATATGTAAGAATATATAAAGTTAAGTTGAATTGATTTTTTTAAAAGATTTTACTTATTTATTTGGCAGAGAGAGACAAAGCAAGAGAGGGAACATAGTAGAGGGAGTGGGAGAGGGAGAAGCAGGCTCCCTGTAGAGCAGGTCCCAGGACCCTGGGACCATGACCTGAGCCAAAGGCAGACGCCCAATGACTGAGCCACCCAGGTACCCTGAAGTTGAACTGATTTTTAAGTACATGACTGAAGCAGCATTAAAACCAACTACCATTGTGTGGAGATGGATAAAATTACTTAACTATTCAGTTTTTTATTAAACCCATTTCTTACAAGTGTTAACTGAATGAAGTATATTCTAAGTTTTCCCAAATTTCAGAGCTTTTTACATTAACCTGTGAAAATAACTTAAACAGAAATTTGCAACTTAAGAGCTACTGTCCTGCTTATTTTACAATAGATATTTTCTTGTTCTTAAATGATACAAATAATTAAAAATTAATCTGTCACCCTGGAAGGAAAGAGATAATTGACACTTCATTCTTTTCCAACTAGCATAAGGTAATTAAAAGACTGCAGATTTTTCCTAAGCATAAAAATGATCAAAGAAAAAAGCAGTTGAGGTTGGTATAGCAAATTATTCAAATTATTCAAGATATATGGTTTTCAGCCTCAGCAGAGATTCATATCAATTTTCCTTCACATGTGCACACGGGCGCGCGCACGCACACACACACATATACACACATCTGTAAACAAAGAAAAATGTTTATATCTCCAAGTACTAAAATTATGCACTTAATTGTATCTGATGTGCTGAAATTTTAGGAAATTATATAAAAATAGGACAAGGCCTGATCCGAGGGGTTCCAACTAGAGTCAAACCTTTAAGTTAACATATCCACCACTAGGATTGTTTGTGTACAAAATATGTTAAGTCTTCCATTACTTAATTACTCAGGGTTGATTCATATGGTAAGGTGACAGCTGGCAAAAAGCTATACTTGGAAGAATGCTCACACCTTACAGATAGACAGGAATTACTGTATCAGAAGGTGACAGCAAATGACTTAGTGCAGACTCAGCTGAAGCACCCCATCGGGCATCCCTGGAAACTCAGGATAAAGCCAAAAGAGATTAGCTGGTGGTCCAACAGGAAGCATCCCCCATTTAAATTTCCCTGGGAGATAATATGGACACAAAGGTGTGTGTATATATGTATGGGTGTGTGTAATCATAAAATCTTCTATTTTCTTTTTTTTTTTAAGTCATACCCAATGCCACAGTAACTGAATTTGATGATTTCATGAATTTACACAGATTACAGAAATCCTAGAGGAAGGAGGTAGAATAAATGATCTTGAGTTTACTGAGAAAATCACATTCCAAAGTGCGTCAATTCTTCAAAAATTTCAGAAGATGACATATAATTAATCATTATTATTATAAGATTTCAGCAGGATTACAGCATTAGTTTATGCTAAGTAATGCAGCCTGAAAAGGCTCAATAAATCGTTGCTAAACTGAATCTCAAAGGACAAATTAACACAGTCACCCCTAGTTTTACAACACAAATAGATCTGAAAAGAAAACAAAGACTATAGAGCTTACAAATACAGAAATCTAGTACAGTACCAGAGTAATTATTCCAGAATAATAATTCCACAGAATAAAAGACACAAGAGAAACCCTCTGTGAACTATAAAAATTAATATGTAGAAGGAACACAAAGATTAAAATAGTGATAAAAATGATTGTCAGCTATTGTACAAATACTAGACATTTTAAAAATTCAATCTCTTAATATATAAACCTTCTGCACATGATCCAAATTTGGGGGGAATGAGAAGGGAATCCAACCTTAGAGTTTATCCATCTGGGTTACCAGAGGGGATGCATGAGGTAGGTGGAAGGGATGGGAAATACCCGTATCTTGATGAGCACTGAGTAATAGACAGACCTGCTGCATCACTACACTGTACACCTGAAACTAATAAAACACTGCATGTTAACCCCACTGGAATTAAAATTAAATTTAAAAAATTATCCTTCTAGTTTAAAAAAATTTTAATAACCAACACAATGTTCAGAATTAAAAAAAAAAACTTTAGATAGGGGACAGTTCTAAGCTTTTTTTTTTAAGTTCCTAATATAAATAGTTATTTGGGATGCAATGTTAATACCATATGTAAACACAATGTTGCTATTTTTGAGCCTGTAATGTATCTCATTTCTTAGTAATACCACCAAACTCCTTTGCTATCATTACTGATATTGAATGCTAAATGACAGCATGTGGTATGAAGGAAATTTAAACAACACATATAAGACCTGTATATCTACACGGAAAAAACTAACAAACAAACCATCACCACCAAAATAGAAGTTCTAGATTCACTTGATCAAAATACTCATAATTTTATAACTGTATTATGAGATTAATTATGTCTATGTTGATATCAGTTTATAAGCACATATACAGTTCTAACACATAAGGTTAAAACTCTGAAACTGTAATATTCTGTCCATGTTAAGATTTCTCCTCACTGTAAATCTAACATAGAATACTTCTAAATACTTTCAAATGCTGTAAGTTGTTACCAAAAACATTACAAAGACTTCAGCTTCAGAACAAAGAGAAAGATCACTTTTCAATTATTTTACAATTTCCAATTTACTAATGATTCTGTTCAGATTCACTTATATTCAGTGTGAAATACAAGAAGTAACACTATGTTGTCAAAAAAGAGTACAAAGCTATAAAGGCCTCTTGAAACAAATCTAGTGTGTGTATTTCTCTTTTAAAAGTAAAAAAAAAAAATGGAGTTATTAAACTGGCTTAAAATATGGCTGAAATCTAAACTTGCTTTTAAAAGGGTAGACAGTCCTAGAAAAGAGCATCAGGCTCTAAGATAACAGGGTCAAATATCCGATGAATATTTAAGGAAAAGACAACATAGAATGAAATATACCCACAAAAAGCTAAAATCTTCAAAAAAGAGCAACACGGTCTATGGACAAAATAGTGCATGCCATCTATCTAAGTTAAGGAAACCTAGGTCTGCAACACTTGCTTTTGCACTTTCTAGCTCTCAGCAGGTCAATGTCTTGGTTACATGACTTAATCTCTGTGAGCCCTAGATTCCTTGTCTGTGAGAGGAGAATAATAACTAGCCTACGGAACTAAAAATAAAAAGACTGAGACTAATAAAATATTTTAATCTTTTTTTTAAAAGATTTTATTTATTTCTTTATTTGGCACAGAGAGAGATCACAAGTAGGGAGAGAGGCAGGCAGAGAGAAAGAAGGAAGCAGGCTCCCTACTGAGTGCAGAGCCCAATGCGAGGGCTCAATCCCAGGACCCTTAGATCATGACCTGAGCCAAAGGCAGAGGCCCAACCCACTGAGCCATCCAGGCGCCCCAAATCTTTTAATCTTACATATATAAATACATATATATATATGCATATGCAAATAAATTTTTATGAAAGATAAATACTGTTTTGGCATAGAATATATTAGGATAGTAATAAAACATTGATTAAGTTTGCAGAATATAATTTCACTGAATTTTTTGTCACTTTATTTTTAAAACAAAAGGGGAAGAAAAAATTATCTTCCTTCACTGGGTTCCAAATCCAAATTAATACATTTTTCAAGCCTTAAATGTAAAATAGCCCATGTATTTGACGGGAAAATGCTATATGGTAAAACTTAATTATATGTTAGAAAGAATAAGTGGGGGCGCCTGGGTGGCTCAGTGGGGTAAGCCGCTGCCTTCGGCTCAGGTCATGATCTCAGGGTCCTGGGATCGAGTCCCACATTGGGCTCTCTGCTCAGCAGGGGGCCTGCTTCCCTTCCTCTCTCTGTGATCTCTTCCTTTCCTCTCTCCTACTATGATCTCTCTCTCTGTCAAATAAATAAATAAAATATTAAAAAAAAAAAAAAGAAAGAAAGAATAAGTGGGATATATCTCATTAAAAAAACAAAAACAAAAATATCCCCAAAACTTCTCTTCCTTAAGTATATTTCCATTTTATCTAATTTAAAATTATAAATGACTAGGCATTCCACTAAAGTTTTCTTCAAATATATGAAATACTGAACATAAGGAGAAATTGGAAAACTGTGGAGGATGACAACATTTATTTATTATGTCCAGGTACTGCAAGAAGAAATACCAAAACTAATACCCTTTATATTTCAGAATCTGGTTCCAATGCAATCCAATCCCACTAATATCAATGAAAACATTAGAATTTTATCCCAAGGTAATTTTATAAGAGACCTATGATGCAAAACTACAGTGCTATTTAAAGACAGAATGTGAGTCCTAAAAGCACTCACATGTTTCATTTAAGTTATGAAATAACTTAATGTGTAAGTTAATGTGTAAGTTATACCACTAAATTATTTTTTTAATGAAGAATGAACACGTCACTCAAAGTTTTTGCATACACACACATACAGGCATATAGACACATACTGCCTCCTTTCTTCAATTGGCAAATATAATAGGAGAGGACAAGTAAATGCATGAAGCAATGTGAAAATACCCAATGAATACCTCAGATGATTATTCTATTTGTCAATTCCCCCAAAACTAACCAAAACATTATACATTTTTTAACCACAAATCTATGGACCACTAGATTAAATTGGCAAATGCAAGCACACACACTCACACAAGCATGTAGAATTCTACAGTTCCATACTGCGCAACCCTTTACAAATTAGTAGGGTAGAGCATTTTACATTTTTACTAATACATCATGCTTTTCTGTATCAGAAATTACCTGTATATAGAAACAAAAAAATATATTCAATATTTGTTCCTAATAACAAAACGTGTTACAATAGAGTTCTGCTTTTAGAACAAATGGTTTTTCAGTAGAAAAAATAATCTTTTCATAATCTGAAAACTAGATAAAGTGCAGTTTCAATTACTAATTCCTAATTAATACATATAAGTTGTTTTTTAATTAAAATAAATCTGAAATAACTCATTCCAAAAGGAGCTATTCTAGACTATTTCATGTAAGTAATATCATAATTGAATTAGTCTACTCAAATGCATAATTGCTTTACTCACAAAGAAATACATCCTAATCTATTGCACAAAGGAAAGTCTTAAGAATTCTTTTATAAAAAAAAGTTTTAGTTACACAAGATACTAATTTTCCAACAAATTTAGATTACCAAATGAAATTTATATTGCTTATTTTTCTCATATGAATTAAATAGGACAACAAAATCTTTTCTCATTTTTAGTTCTCATCTATTATTCCAAGGCTAGAATGTTCTTTATTGAAACTCTATCTTTACTTTTCATGAAACATTACATTTTGATATATTAAATACAGCTAAAATTTTTTAAAAATTTCTAACCCTACAGTTACTGTAATGTGTTTCTATAAGAGAAACAAAAACACAAAATAAGCACAATGTCAGTGTATTTACTTTCAGACAGTCACCGTTAATTTTAAACTGTCAAACACTGCCCTCTACAGTCCACTGAATTAAAAGACAATTCACTTTCTCTAAACCACAACATAGTTCAGCCAAGGAATTTTGGATTTTCCTGCCCCTTTTGGGGTGGGGGGGAAGAGGTGGAAGATTTTATTAATTTACTTGCCAGAGAGAGAAAGAACGCATAAGCTGAGGGAGTGACAGGCAGAAGGAGAAGAGAAGCAGGCCCCCAGCTGAGCAAGGAACCCAGGACCCTGAGATCATGACCTGAGCCACCCAGACACCCCTCCTGACTTGTTTTAAAGCAAGAGTCTTCCGCACTACCTAATGCTCTTTTTAAAAGCAGGCTTATCCTACGTAAATGCCTATTTCAAATATATTTCAACCTCTTACTAGAGTTTCTCCTCCTCTCTGACACACCCAAAACTCCAATGTGCAGTTAATTAGATATTAACTTTCATGTTCCTGCATAAAGAATACAGTACTTAACCCAATTAACATCTAACTCAATTAATCCATATATAACATATCTGAGAAAACAAGGACATAAGCCATACAAAAAAGGAATAAAGAACACTGCATTCAAAACTCAAGGCATACAGGGCCTTAAGTTGACTTTCTACTAACTTGGCACAATCACGACCGGGAAAGCTTTATAAAGGAAAAACAACCCTTCCCCATCACTACACATGACACAACTGCCAGATCATTTCAGTTCATAACATTTGTTCTGTTGAACTGATCCTCTTCTATTTCAGACACAGTCCTGGTATAAGTAAAATATAATCTTAATTTGGGGTGAATTTACAGTACCATAGAAGAGAAAGAAAATTTAAATGCAAAGAGCCAAGTACAATGAAAGTATGGGCCACAGAGAACAGGGACTCTGTCTATCTAACTAAGGTTCAAGGAATGAGGAAAAGATTCCTAGAGGTGAAAACACGCCGAACTTAGTCTCAAAGGATGAGCATAAACTAGGAAGGAAAATGCTAGGTGTGAAATATTTAGAACTATTTAGAAGATTAAATTAGTGAGACTTGGTAATGGGCCACTAAGAAGTAGTAAGAAAGATACAGGGTTACTCCTAGGTTTTTCATGTGAATTAACTAGGTATATGGCAACACCATTAAGTAAGAAAGGGAATAAAAGAGAAGAAAACAGCTGAAGGCAGGTGAGTGGCTAGTTAATGAGTTCTACCTTGGATTCACTGAGTTTGAAGCCCTACTGCAACACTGGAGATTTCTAGAAATGCTCAGCAAGATTTTCAACATGTGAAACTAAAATTAAGTAAAAAGGTAGAGCCCCTCAAGTGGAATGTGGCCTGTAGACGTGTTGATTTGGTTCACATTGTGCTTACTTTTTCTTAAGATTTATTTTAAAAATCAAAAGAGGACACATAAAAACCTAGATTTCATACCCCATCTGGCACTCACAGCAAAAACTGGATGAAGCTCAGGTCCAATTTCCCTGTTTAAATAAAGCCTGCACACCTCTGTAAACCATAATCCCACAACTACATATAAATTTCAATTCCACTTCCTTCTTTTATTCTCTTATGCTAATGGCATTGTCTCTTTAGGCATTTTTCTTTTTTTCCCTTTTCCTTTTCCTTTTTATGACCTGTGGCTAAAAAGCTCTAATCAGGAACACAGAAAAGATTAGGGCTAAAAAACAAATTTATATTCAACACAGGTCATAATTAAAAACTACAAGAACAGTAGGGAGAAACATCAACATAAAGCCGAATCCTTGGGCAAAATGATATTTAATCATACAGACTTCGTGCTTTATGATAGTCCTATCAACTCAAAAATGGCCTTTACCACCTTAATTCAAAATTCACTTTCCCTGGGGCACCTGGGTGGCTCAGCAGGTTAGACGTCTGCCTTCAGCTCAGGTCATGATCGCAGGGTTCTGGGACTGAGCCCCAAGACTGGGGCTCCCTGCTCAGTGGGGAGTCTGCTTCTCCCTCTCCCTCTGCTCCTCCCCATGCTCATGCTCTCTCTCAAATAAATGAATAGAGTTTTTAAAAAAAATTCACTTACCTGTGTGTGCATATTTTAATTTCTTCAGCAACACTTAATCTTAAACATAAACGTTCAGTTTTCTATTTATTTCCAGGTAGATTTTTTTCCTCAGGAGTTAAAATAACAACATGCATATCTCATGCTCTATAAACGCTTTACTTAAATAAAGTAATCCTCCAGGGCGGCTGGTGGCTCAGTGGGTTAAGCATGTACAGAGATTAGTGTTATTTGAGAAGAAAATTAAAATGATCTAAAAACTATTTACTAGGTTCCTTGCTATGGCAGCACCTTGTAGGCAGTATGACCAGGATACAAAGATGAACCCAACAGGATCCCAGGCTTTGATGTAGTACTATGGCTCAGTCACTGGGCGTCTGCCTTCGGCTCAAGTCATGATCCCAGAGTCCTGGGATCAAGCCCTGCATAAGGCTCCCTACTCAGCAGAAAGCTTGCTTCTCCCCTTCCCACTCCCCCTGCTTGTGTTTCCTCTCCCCCCGTGTCTCTATCAAATAAATAAAATCTTTAAAAAAAAAAAAAAAGGTTAGATGAGGTTCTAAGATGAGAGTTTTAATATAAGAGAAACTGTGGCTTAAAGCACAATTATCTAGCATAAGGCAACTAAAGAAAGGAAATCCAATTCAATACCAATAACTGGTAGTCAACGAAAACTAAATCTGAATGACAAGATGAAAGAAGATAAATTTTTGGCAAAAATGAACATAACTGCCCAGTAATTTTTCAAATTTAAATTTCAAAAGTTATGATTACCTTTACAGGTAAGTGTACTTAACACATATGAGTTTAGGTACTCTGATGTTCAATTAACTGAGAAGTACGATAATGCTATAAAAACCACAGATGAATAATAGCAAGTTTTACAAAAGGCTATATGGTTACTGGACAGTTAGATAACCACTTATTTACCTATCCAAACAAAAGAGCATGTCAGTTCTCCCACCTATGAGATTCATCCTCTTGGACAATACACAAATATAACACAACAGATGCTAGTCCAAAAGTCATCAGACTAGGAAAGCAAAGAGAAGTACGGTAATTAATAAGATTCCAAGTAAACATAAAAGTTTAAGAAGTTTAAGGATTCAAAAAAAAAAATGGCAAGAGACTAGATGGTTAGTGAGAAGCAAGGTATTAACAATACCATGAAACAGACTGAAAGCCTTAGAAATTTCTAAGAGTGGAATCACCATCTTATTTATAATGAACTTTGCTCCCTCTGGTGGCCACTAGAGGCTTTGCTAGAGGAGACAAGGTAGATGGCAAAAAGAAATACAACTGCAGAAACTACCCAGATTAACCTTCATCTACATGTCAGACAAATAAATGTTGAACTTACGAAGGCCACTTTCTTCAAAGAAAGAATTTAGAGTTGAGTGTCATAAAGGCAGTCATGCATAATCACAGTCACAAGTGGATAGATAATTCTGGGAAATATAACTGAATGAGTATATGACATGTGGGCAAAGAACTTTATAGAATTTCATTTTAGGGTCTTCCAGTTTGAATTTTTATTTCCATATGCCTATATTACTTTATGTATTTATTTATTTTAAGATATTTTATTTATTTTTTTTTATCGTTTATTTGACAGACAGATCACAAGTAGGCAAGAGAGGCAGGCAGAAAGAGGAGGAAGCAAGCTCCCGGCTGATCAGAGAGCCCGATGTGGGGCTCGATCCCAGGACTCTGGGATCATGAACTGAGCCGAAGGCAGAGGCTTTAACCCACTGAGCCACCCAGGCGCCCCAATCCATGTGCCTATATTACTTTAATTCAAATATTATTTTAATATTGAGCCTGGGTGGCTCAGTTGGTTAAGTGCCCAGCTCCTGACTTACGCTCAAGCCATGACCTCAGGGTCCTCGAATTCAGTAACAGTGGGGCACCATGTTCAGTGGGGCATCTGCTTGAGATTCTCTCCCCGCTTCCCTCCACCCCTGTTGTGCTCATTCTCTCTCTAAAATAAATAAATCTTTAAAAATATATTATTTGGGGGCATCTGGGTGGCTCAGTGGGTTAAAGCCTCTGCCTTCGGCTCAGGTCATGATCCCAGGGTGGTGGGATCGAGCCCAGCATCGGGCTCTCTGATCAGCGGAGAGCCTGCTTCCTCCTTCCTCCTCTCTCTCTCTGCCTGCCTCTCTGCCTACTTGTGATCTCTGTCAAATAAATAAATAAAATCTTTAAAAAATATATTTTAAAAAAGTCTTTAAAAAAAAAAAAATATATATATATATATATATTATTTGGGGAGATGGGCTGGGGGATGGGGTAATTAGGGGATGAGCACTGGGTGTTATATGGAACTGATAAATTGTTGAACACTACATCTGAGAGTTACAATGTACTATATGTTGGCTAACTGAATTTAAACAAAAAACATATATATTGTTTTCTGGACAAAACAAGAAAAATACCTAATTTTTTTTACAAGTTTTAATCAACGAGTCTATTCCCCTTATTTAGAGTAAAAGCTATAATTCTTATAATAGACTATTCCATGTGCCCCACTCTACTTCTTCCTATTTCTCTGCACATGCCCCCCCCCACAACTGCCATTGCCATATACCCATTCGGTCCTCCTTCCAGGTTCTTTTTCTTTAAGATTTTATTTATTTATCAGGGAGAGAGAGAGCCGGGGAGGAGCAGAGGAAGAGGGAGAAGCAGACTCCCCAGTGAGCAGGAAGCCCAATGAGGGGCTAGGTCCCAGGACCGTGAGCCAAAGAGATGCCTAATGGACTAAGCCACCCAGGTGCCCTGAGCATGTGACTCTTGATCTCAGGGTCATGAGTTCGAGACCCACATTGGACACAGAAATTACTTTAAAAAAAAAAAAAAAAAAAGGATAAGTCTGCTTAGTGGGTTAAATTTTGTCCCCCCCCAAAATATGTCCAAGTCTTAACCCCAGATACCTGCAAATGAGACCTTATTTGGAAATATGGTTTTTGCAGATATAATCAAGTTAAGATGAGCTAGATGGTCAACTGACATCTGACAAGAGAGCCCTTGGTGGGAAAAAAACAGTCTCTTCAGTAAATGGTGCTGAGGAAACAGGAAAACCACATGCAAAAGAATGAATGTGGACCCCTATCTTAAGTTACACTCGTAACAAAAATTAACTTGGAATAGAGTAAGGATTTAAGCATAAGACTTTAAACTGTAAAACTCTCGGGATGCCAGGGAGGCTCAGTCAGTTAAATGTCTGCTTTCAGCTCAAGTCATGATCCTAGAGTGCTGGGATAAAGTCCTGAATCAGGCTCCTTGCTCAGAGAGGAGCCTGCTTCTCCTTCTGCCTGCTTCTACCCCTGCCTCGTGCTCCCCCAGCAAGTGCATGTATGTACTTTCTAGGGCAAATAAATAGATAAAATCGTTATTAAAAAACAAAAAAAAAAAGGAAACGGTAGAACTCCTAGAAGAAACCATAGGGAAAAAACTCCTTGACACTGGTCCTGGCAATGACTTTTTTTGTATTTGACACCAAAAGCACAAGCAACAAAAGCAAAAATTAGTAAGTGGAACTCAGCAAACTAACAAGTTTACATACAGCAAAACAAAGTTCAAAATGAAAAGGTTAACCTACAGGACAGGAGAAAATACCTGGAGATCATATTTCTGACAAGGGGCTGATATCTAAAATATATAGAGAATTCACACAATTTAACAGCAAAACTCCCAAACAATCCAATTTAAAAATGGGCAGCAAAACTGAATAGCCATTTTCCCAGAGAAGACATACAAATAGTCAACAAGTACACAAAAAGGTTCTTGACATCACTAATCACCAGCAGAATGCAAATCACAACCACCATGAGGTATCATCTCACTCCTGTTAGAATAGTTATCTAAAAGACAGATGGCAAGCTTTGGCAAGAATGTGGAAAAAGGGGACCCTTATGTACCGTTGGTGGATGTAAACTGGTACAGCCACTATGGAAAATGGTTTAAAGGTTCCTCAAAAACTAAAAATAGAACTCCCATATAATCCAGCAATCCCACATCTAGTTTTACATCCAAAGAAAATGGAAACAGTATCCTGAAGAAGTATCTGCACTCCCATGTTCACTGAAGAGTTATTCACAATAGCCAAGATACGGAAACAACCTGAGTGTCTGTCAACAGAGGAATACAGATGTGATATACATACACAATGGAATATTATTCAACCATGAGAAAGGAAACCCACCACTTGCAATAACATGAATGGACCTTGAGAGCTTAATGCTAAGTAAAAACAAAAACAAAACAAAACAAAACAAAAAACCGGAGAAAGAAGACAAATATCGGGGTTTCTGGGTAGCTCAGTTGGTGAAGCAGCTGCCTTCGGCTCAGGTCAAGATCCCAGGGTCCTGGGATCGAGCCCCGAATCGGGCTCCCTGCTTGGTGGAGAACCTGTTTCTTCTCTCCCTCTGCCTGCCACTCTGCCTACTTGTGCTCCCCACCTCTCTATCAAATAAATAAATAAAATCTTAGGGAAAAAAAAAAGGAAGACAAATATCACTTATTTGTGAAATCAAAGAAAACCAAACTCACAGAAACAGAGTAGAATGCGGTTACCAGGAACTTGGGGGTTGGGGGAAAATGTTGGTCAAAGGGCACAAACCTTTAGTTAAAAGACAAGTAAGTGTTAGGGATCTAATGTACAGCATGGTGATTATAGTTAATATCATACTGGGATGCCGGCTCAGTCAGTTAGTGTCCAGCTCTTGATTTTGGCTCAGGTCATGATCTCAGGGTTGTGGAATCAAGCTCTGCACTGGGCGTGGATTCTCTCTCCCTCTCTCTCCCTCTACCCCTCCCTCTCTAGTAAGAAAAGATAATAATATCACATTATATACTTGAAAGTTGCTGAGAGAGTCGATCTTACTGTTCTCACCACAAAAAGAAATAGTAATTATGTGATGTGATGAAGGTGTTAGCTATGGTGGTAATCATTTTCAAAATATAAGTGTATCAAACCAAATTAATACATTTTACATTTTTAAAAAATTCCAATAAACACACAGAATTAGTTTCAGGTGTACAATACAGTGATTCAACAATTCCAGACGTCACCCAGTGCTCATGATGACAAGGGCGCTCCTTAATCCCCATCACCGATCTCCCCCATCCCTCCATCCTGCTTCCCCCGGACAACCCTCAGTTTATAGTTTGTCTTGGTTTGTCTCTCACTTTTTTATTCCTTTGCTCATTTATTTTGTATCTCAAATTCCTCATGAGTGAAATCATAGGTATTTGTCTTTCTCTGACTTATTTCACTAGCATTATACTCTATAGCTCCATTCATGTCATTGTATATGGCAAGATTTCATTCTCTTTATGGTTGAAAATACTCCTTTGTGTATACATTCCGTATCTTCTTTATCTATTCATTTATTGGTGGACACTTGGGTTGCTTCCCTATCTTGGCTATTATAAATAATGTTGCTATAAACACAGGAGTGCATGTATCTAAATCACTGTTCTAAATCACTGTTTTTGTATTTGGAAGGCAAATATCCAGTACTGTTATTACTGGATTATAGGGTAGTTCTATTATTAATTTTTTTGAAGAACCTCCATACTGTTTTTCACAGTGGCTACAAAGTTTTAATTCCCACCAAGAGTACACGAGGGTTCCTTTTTCTACACATTCTTGCTAATACTTGCTGTTTCTTGTGTTTTTTATTTTAGCCATTCTGACACATGAGATACTCTAGTTTTGATTTGCAATTCCCTGATGATGAGTAATGTTCAGCATCTTTTCATGTATCTGTTGGACATCTGGATGTCTTCTTTGGAGAAAATGTCTGTTCATTACTTCTGCCCATTTTTTAAATAGATTATTTATTTTGGGGGGTTTGACCCCAAATATATTGTCCAAATATATTTTGGACACTAACACTTTACAGGATATCACTTACAAATATCTTCTCTCATTCTGTAGATCGTTCTTTAGTTTTGTTGATTATCTCCTTTCCTCTGTAGAAGATTTTTATTTTAATATAATCCCAAGAGTTTATTTTTGGTTTTATTTCCTTTTCCTCAGGAGACATAGCTAGAAAAATGTTGCTGCTGTCAATGTCAGAAAAATTACTGCCTGTGTTCTCTTCTAGTATTTTTATGGTTTCACGTCTCACATTTAGGTCTTTAATCCATTCTGAATTTATTTTTGGGTATGGTGTAAGAAAATGATTTAGTTTCATTCTTTTGCAAGTAGCTGTCTAGTTTTCCCAACACCATTTATTGAAGTGACTGTCTTTTTCCCGTTGGGTATTCTTTCCTGCTTTGTCAAAGATTAATGGATCATATAATTGTGGATTTCTAGGGTTTTTATTCCATTCCCATTGATGTGTCTATTTTTATGCTGGTACCACACTGCTTTGATGACTATGGTTTTACAATTTAACCTGAACTCTGGAATTGTAACACCTCCAGCTTTGTCTTCCATTCTCAAAACTGCTTTGGCAATTTGGGGTCTTTTGTGCCTCCACATAATTTGTAGGATTTTTTTGTTGTTGTTGTTCTAGTTCTGCAAAAGATGCTGTTGGCATTTTGATGGGGACTGCAATTTAAGTATAGTCTGCTTTGGGTAGAATAAACATTTTAACAATATTTGTTCTTCCAATCCATTAGCATGGAGTGTCTTTCCATTTCCTTGTCTCTTCCAATTTGTTTCACCAGAGTTTTATAGTTTTCAGAGCACAGGTCTTTCACTTTTTTGGTTAGGTTTATTCCCAGGTATTCTATTTTGAGGGCAATTGAAATAAGACTGTTTTCCCAATTTCTCTTTCTGAAGCTTCGTTATTAGTGTATAGACATGCAACAGGTTTTTGCACAATGATTTCTATATCCTGTGACTTTACTGAATTCATTTTTTACTTCTGAATTCAAGTTTTTTGGGGGAGTCTTTCAGGTTTTTGATATAGAGTATCACGTGATCTACAAATAATGTAAGTTTTGCCTCTTCCTTACCAATCTGGATGCCTTTTATTTCTTTTGTTGCCTAATTTTTATGGCTAGGACTTTCAGTACTGTTAAATAAAAGTGGTGAGAGTGGCCATCCTTGTCTTGTTCCTGCTCTTAGGAGAAAAGCTTTTCTCTAATTACGTATGATGTTCACTGTGGGCTTTTCAAATACAGCCTTAATAATGTTGAGGTATATTCCCTCTAAACCTACTTTGTCAAGGGCTTTTATCATGTACTTTGTCAAATGCTTTATCTGTGTCTCCTGAAATGATCATAGGGTTTTTATCCTTTATCTTACTGATGCTGACTGATGTGCAAATATGGAACCACTCTTGCACACTGAGAATAAATCCCATTTGATCACAGTGAATGATTTAAATGTACTGTTGGATTCTTTTTGCTAGCATTTTGTTGCATCTGTATTCATCAAAAATACTGGCTTGTAATTCTCTTCATTTGTGGTGTCTTTATCAGTTTTAGTATTAAGGAAATGCTGGCCTCACAGAATGAATTTGGAAGCTTCCTTCTTCTATTTTTTGAAATAGTATTGAGAATAGGTAGTATTTGAGAATAGGTAGTAATTCTTCTTTAAATGTTTGACAGAGGGGCATCTGGGTGGCTCAGTCAATTACGTGCCTGTCTTTGGCTCATAATCTTGGGATTTTGGAACGGAGCCCTGGTTGGGCTTCTTGCTCACAGGGGAGCCTGATTCTCCCTCTGATCATGCGCCTGTGTGCTCTCTCTCAAAAAAGTAAAATCAATCAATGAATAAATATTTGATAGAATGAAGCCATCCTGTCCTAACTTCTGTGTTCACTAGGAGTGGGGTTTTTTTGTTTGTTTGTTTTGCATACTGATTCACCTCCTTGCTAGTAATCAATTTACTCATGTTTTCCATTTCTTCCTGCTTCAGCTTTGGTAGGTTATGTTTCTAGGAATTGATCCACTCCGTCTAGGTTGTCCAATTTGTTGGCATAGTTTTTCACTTGATCTTAGCCAAAAGGCCGAGAAGCGATTTGGCATAGTTTTTCATAACATTCTCTTACAACTGTATTTCTGTGGTGTTGATTGTTATTTCTCCTCTTTATTTTTTGATGAGTCTGGCTAGAGGTTTATGAATTTTATCTTTTCAAAGAACCAGCTCCTGGTTTCATTTATCTATTCGTTTAGTTCCTGTATCATTTATTTCTGCTCAATCTTTATTATTTCCTTCCTTCAGCAGAAGGGCTTTGTTTCCTGTCTTTTCTAACTCCTTTTGGTTTAAGATCAGGCTATTTGAATTTTATCTTGCTTTTTGAAGTAGGCCTGTATTGCCGTAAACTTCCCCCTTGGATCTACTTTGGAGCATCCCAAAGGTTTTGGATTGTTGTGTTTTCATTTTCGTTTCCTAGTACTTTTTGATTTCTCCTAATTAGTTGATCCATTGTTTAGGAAAATGTTATTTAATTTCCATGTATCTGTGGTCTTTCTAGCTTTTTTTTCTTATGGTTGATTTCCAATTTCATAGCATTGTGGTCAGAAAAGATGCATGATATGACTTCAATCTTTCTGAAATTTTTGAGACTTGTTTGGTGATCTAATAGGTCATCTAATCTGGAGAATATTCTATATGCACTTGAAAAGAATGTGTATTCTGATTTGGCATGGAATGTTCTGAATGTATCTATTAAATCCATCTGGTTCAGGGCATCAATCAAAGTCACTGTTTTCTTTCTTTCTTTTTTTAATTTGACATTCAGAGATCACAAGTAGTCAGAGAGGCAGGCAAAGAGAGAGAAGGGGAAGCAGGCCCCCCGCTTAGCAGAGAACCTGACTCGGGGCTCAATCCCAGGACCCTAAGATCATGACCCGAGCCGAAGGCAGAGGCTTTAACCCACTGAGCCACCCAGATGCCCCAAAGCCACTGTTTTCTTATTGATTTCTTCTTTGGATCGTCCGTCTTTTGATGTAAGTGTGGTATTAAAGTCCCCTACTATCATTGTATTACTATCAACTATTTCCTTGATGTTTGTTATTAACAGTTTTATGCATTTGGGTGCTCCCATGTTGGGTACATGTATAATTGTTATACTTTCTTGTTGGACTGTCTCCTTTATTATTATATAGTGTCCTTGTCTCTTTTTACAGACTTTGTTTTAAAGTTTATTTTGTGCATTATTAAGTATTTTTACTCCAGCTTTAAAATCCATTTGCATGGAAAATGTTTCTCCATCCCCTCACTTTCAATCCAGTATCTGAAATGAGTCTCTTGTAGGCAGCCTACAGATAGGTCCTGTTTTTTATCCACATCACCTCTCTTTTGATTGTGGTATTTTTGTCCTTTGACATTCAAAGTAGTTATCAATAAATATGTATTTATTGCCATTTTGTTACTTGTCTTGTGGTTGTTTCTCAAGTTTTTCTCTGATCCTTTCTTTTTCTCTTTCATGGTTTGCTGGTTTTCTTTATTGATACGTTTGACTTTCTCTTTGTTCTTTGCATACCTACTAGTGGTTTTGATTTGTGGTTACCATTAAGCTTGTATATAACATCTTCTGCATATAGCAGTCTCTATATTAAGTTGATGGTCATTTAAGCTTGAACCCATTCTTCTCTCCTTCCCATATTTTAGGTATATGATGTCTAATTTTATATCCTTTTGTGATTTCCTTGACTTTTATAGAGAAACATTTATTTTTATTGCTTTTGTGCTTCATACTTTCATACCGTCACTTCTGGTCTCTCCTTTCCTCTGAGTCCCCTTTAGTATTTCTTGTAGAGCTGGTTTAGTGGTCATGAACTCCTTTAGTTTTTTTCTGGAAAATCCTTTATCTCTCCATTATGAATAACAGCCTTCCCAGAGAGAGTATTCTTAGCTCCAGATTTTTCCCATCTGGCACTTTGAACATATCATGCCTCTTTCTTCTGGCCTGCAAGGTTTCTGTTTTAAAAGTCCACTGTCAGGGGAACTTAGGTGGCTCAGCTGGTTAAGCGTCTGCCTTTAGCTCAGGTCATGATCCCAGAGTCCTGGGATCGAGTCCCACATCAGTCTCCCTGCTCTACAGGGAGTCTGCTTCTCCCTCTTCCTGCCGCTCCCCCGCTTATACGCTCCCGCTGTCAAATAAATAAATAAAAATTAAATTAAAAAGTCCCCTGTTAGCTTAATTTGGTTTCCCTTGTATGTAAATTCCTTCTTTTGTCTCAATGCTTTAATTTTTTTTTATCACATTTTGCCATCTTAATTACAATATGTCTTGGTATTGATCTGCTTTTGTTGATTTTGTTGGAGGTTCTGTGTGAGTCCTGGATCTGGGTATCTGTTTCTTTCCCCAGATTAGGGAAGTTTTCAGCTACTATTTCTCTAAATAATTTTTCTACCCTCTTTTCTCTCTCTTCTGCTTCTAGGACCCCTGTAATAGGAATGTTATTATATCTGACGGAGTCACTGAGTTCCCTAAATCTATTCTCCTTCCACATAACTCTCTTTTCTCTCATTTGACCTGATTACTTTCCATTACTCCGTCTTCTGAGGTCATTAATCCATTCCTCTAGTTCTTACACCCTCCTTTTCATTCCATCAAGCATGTTGCTCATTCCATTTATTCAAATATTTCTGATATTCCTTATCTCGTAATCCTATCACTCATGTCTTCCACTCTTTTCTCAAGTCCAATGAGTATCTTTATGACCATCATTTTAAATTGTCTATCAAGCATGTTACTTATACCAATTTCACTTAGATCTCTGGCCATGGCCTTGTCCTGTTCTTTCATATGGGACAAATTCCTCTGCCATCTCATTTTGTCTAAGTTTTTATACCTGTTTCTGTGTGTTAAGAAAGTCAACTATAGGGGCGCCTGGGTGGAATGGTGGGTTAAGCCACTGCCTTTGACTCAGGTCATGATCACAGGGTCCTGGGATCGAGCCCCACACTGGGCTCTCTGCTCAGCGGGGAGCCTGCGTTCCCCCTCTCTCTCTGCCTGCCTCTCTGCTTACTTGTGATCTCTCTGTCAAATAAATAAATAAAATCTTTAAAAAAAAAGTCAACTATGTCTCCTATTCCATGGAATGGCTTTATGAAGAGGTCCTATAGTGTGCTATACTATAGTTCCCCAGTGTGTTTCCCAGGACCCAGGGAGTGACTCCAAAATGTGCTGCATGTGCTCTGCTGTTGTGTTTGGCCACTTTATCTTTCAGGCCAGTTGTCTGCAGAGGCTCTCCTTGCCTATTGTGAGCAATGTTTGGTCCTTGGCCCAAATGTGGTATTAAATAGGCGTGCTCTGGTCTGCTTGTGAAATGACACCTGTCACCACTACCACCAGAACCAAGGTTCTGCAAAACTCCCAGTCAGGAGACATGGTACAGATGGGTTTGGGCTGGTCTCCTAGGGGAGGGGCCCTGCCATGCTGGGACCAAGGCAAGTCTTACTGGGAAGAGCAACTCCATCAAAGCACAGGGCAGGGTTTGCTATAAGCAAGTTAGTTAGCAAGTGTTGGCCCTGTACTGTTTCCCACAGTACTGCTTATGCTGTGGTGCGTGGGAGGGAAACGGCACCTGCCAGCTCCCTGTTCCGGAAGCGATCGCTCTGTGAACTCTGATTTTCTGGGACACACTCAGAGATAAGCAAAAAACCTTCCCACTATGTGCCACAGATGCTCTTTAGATCATTGTGTCTACACTATATGTTTGCAGGATGTTTGTCCTGCCTTCTCTCCAAGGGCAGTCTCAATGCCTATGGGCTCTCCTAAGCCAAGCCGACTGACCTTTAAGGCCAGATGTTAAACCCTGCTGGTTTCGAGAGTTCATGAAATTCAGCCCCTGTTGAAGCCCTTTCTAAGCCAACAGCTATGCAGATTCGTTTTCCCCATGCGCTCTCCTGTGTGCTAATCTGTATCTCACCTCTCTCTACAATCATGGCTTCCTCCCCCATTACAGCAGCCACATTCTGTTTCTCTCCCAAAATGAGTCTCTGTACTTCCTATCTTCAGCAGCCACATTCTGTTTCTCTCCCAAAATGAGTCTCTGTACTTCCTATCTTCTTGGATGTGGCCTCTTTCCTGCCTTTAGTTGTTGAGTTTGTTGTGACAGTCCTCAGGTCAGTTCTGGGGTATTTAGGATATAGTTGTCTAGTTGTATTAGTGGCAGGAAGTGTGCCTAGGGTCCTTGTACTCTGCCACCATCTCCCCAACATTTGTCAACACTTTTTATATCTTAAATTTACATGTTGTTCTATATCAACTGACCTAAAAAAATCAGAGTGGGGAAGAGATAAAATGGAGTTTGAGGTGGGTCCCAAATCCAATAACTAGTGTCTATGTGAGAAAAAGGAAAGGAAGATTTGGATACAGACATGCCGGGAAGAAGGCCATGTAGACAGAGGCAGAAACTGGAGTTACGCTGACACAAGTCAAAGAATACCCGGGGCCACCAGAAGCTGGTAGCAGCAAGAGAGGATTCTACCCTACAGCCTTCAATGAGAACAAGGCTTTGCTAACACTTGATTTTGGACCTTGAGCCTCCAGAACTGTGAAAGAATAAATTTCTGTGTTTTATACTACAAAGTACCAGTTTGTGATATTTTGCTATGGCAATTCTAGGAAACTGATATAGCCTATAACATTTTGTGACAAAAAGTAAGAAATGGCTCAAAGATTGATGGGGACATATCAAAAGAAGACAAGAGCCATTTTGAAGGAGCTCCCAGTGACCAAATAATGATAGTAATGGACTGTAGCCCATTGAAAAAAACAGAAATCTGTGAGTATATACAGTACAGATACACAGACATGGATGCTGGGAGAAGCAATCAGCCATGGACCCTGAGCATCTCTACGCATTCTCCTTGGGTATGTCCGGCTCTGACTACTCTCTACCTGGGCCATTTCTCAGGGTTGTGTGTATAGCAAGCACCTCAGGGATGAGGGATATTTTCCCAAACCCTGACAAAGAGCAAGCTTGCTTCCATGTGCTATGAAAGTGGTGAATCTCCAAAGCTCCTTCGCTGTAACACAACCCACTGCATATGCAGGAATCCATCCAGGCCCACCTGCATCATCCCTCTGGGACTTGGGGGATTCGAGAAACCAATGCAAATCAAATAAATCTCATGCAGTTTGGCATACCATGAATAATAAAGGCCTTTGGCCCGGATCCAGGAGTCAAACCTCTGCCAGTATCTAAGAAACAGTAACAGACTAACTTATTAGCTTACAAGTAGGGTACAATCCTAGATCTTTCATAGTTCTTGACAATGAATAAATAAATAAATAAACAGGGGAGAAGGGAAAGCCCATGTTTATAGAAGAATGCCAAATAATAAATGTAGAAGAATTGATGGGAGTTGGAAAATCATTAATAGATATTAAAACTAGTGGGTAGGGGCACCTGGGTGGCTCATTCAGTTAAGTGGTGAAATTCAGCTTGGGGTCATGATCCTGAGGTCCTGGGATTAACCCTACATCAGGCTCCCTGGTCAGCGGACAGCCTGCCTCTCCTCCCTCTGCCTGCCGCTCCGCCTACTTGTGCTCTCTATCCCTCTGTCAAATAAATAAATAAAATCTTAAAAACAAAACTAGTCAATAAAATTTGATGAGGAAAAGGATATTTACATAGTCTCAAAGTATCTCCTCACAAATTACTAATTACAAAGGGAAAAACAGAAATTTTACAGTAGAGAAATCTGGCAGACACCACATTAAGAAAGTGATCAAAGTTAACATAATCAACACTGGGACAAATAGACATCATGTATCTCCTGGTATAATGCACTGAGAAGGGCATAATCCTGTGGTATTTCTCCTAAAAATGTATAATCTGAATCTAATTATGAGGAAACATCAGAACAGCCCAAACTGGGACATTCTACAAAAGAGCTGGCCTATATTCTTCAAACCTATCATACATAGTATAGAAAGAAAAACAAAGGCTAAGCAACTGTTCCAGACTAAAGGAGGCTAAAGAAACAACTAAATACAGTGCATGATCCTGGACTGGATGATAGATCAGAATGTTTCAAAGACTATGAAGATTTTTTAAATAAATGATCAATTTGAATATGGATCATAGATTCAAGAATATTGAATCAATATTAAAATTTCTGATTTTAAGAAAAAAGAACTATTGTACACTGTTGGTTAGAATATAAATTGGTACAGCCATTATAGGAAACAGCATGGAGGTTCTTCAAAAAAATTAAAAATGGGGGGGTTCTTGGGAGGCTTAGTCAGTTAAGTGTCTGACTTTGGCTCAGGTCATGATCTCAGGCTCCTGGGATCCAGCCCTGCATCAGGCTCTACACTCAGCAGGAAGTCAGCTTCTCCCTCTCTTTCTGCCCCATCCTCCAGACATGGGCACACACCCGTGTGTGCACTCTCTTTCTCTCAAATAAATAAATAAAATCTTCCAAAAAAATTAAAAATTAGAACTCTCATGTGATCCAGTAATGCCAGTTTTGGGTATATATCTAAAGGAAATGAAATCAGGATCTTAAAGAGATATCTGCACTCCCATGTTCACAGCAGCATTATTCACAATAACTAAGATATGGAAATAATCTAAGTGTTTACCTAAGGATGAATGGATAAAGAAGATGTGGTATGTGTATATATACACATATATACATACACACACAATGGAATATTATTCAGCCATGAGAAAGAAGCAAATCCTGACAACACAGATGAACCTGGAGGACATTATGCTAAGTGAAATAAACCAGACAAATATTAAATGATCTCACTTTGATGTAGAATTTAATGAAATTAAAAAGTCAAACTCACAGCAGCAGCAAATAGAGTAGGTGATTACTAGGGGCTGGTGGGGAATGGGAGATAGGGAGATGTTGGTCAAAGGGTACAAAATTGCAGTTATGCAGGATAAATAAATCTAGAGATCTAATATACAGGCATGATAGGGGCGTCTGACTTGCTCAGTTGGTAGAGCAACCGCTCTTGATCTCCAGGTCATGAGTTCAAGCTCCACACTGGGCATGGAGTTTACTTTAAAAAAAAATTCTTAAAAATTAAAAAAAAATAATAATAGGGGTGCCTGGATGGCTAGGTGGGTTGAAGCCTCTGCCTTCGGTTTGGTTCATGATCCCAGGGTCCTGGGATCGAGTCCCACATCAGGCTCTCTGCTCAGCGGGGAGCCTGCTTCCTCCTCTCTCTCTCTGCCTGCCTCTCATCTCTGTCTGTCAAATAAATAAATAAAATTTAAAAAAAATAATATACAGGCATGATGACTATAATAAATAATGCTGTACTGAATACTGAAAATATGCTGAGAGAGTAAATCAGGTAATCTCATCACAAAAAAAAGATAACTATACGAGAAGAAGATATATTAGTTAGACTATAGTTACCATTTCACTATATGTACATCTATCTATATGTACACAACTGATGTGTGTGTGTATACAGAATGCCCTGCAGGAACTCTGAGCCCAGAGGGTCTTAAAAAAAAAGAGAAAAGAAATTTCAAAAGAACTCATGACACCAAAAAAAGTCCAAATTTTTATAATGATGGTAGAATAACAAAGTCTTTGTTCTAAGAAATAATGAAGTATTTAGTGAGTAGGGGACACAATATCTGTGACTTATCTAAAATAGTCTGCAACTTATGTAAAATGGTTCAGAAAAAATTTGAGTGTGCATATAAATAGGGAGAATGCTAAAGCAAATATAGACAACTGGTATATCTAGGGGCAATTGGGTGGCTCAGTCGGTTGAGCGGCTGCCTTCAGTTCAGGTCATGATCTCTGGGTCCTGGGATCGAGCCCCCACATGGGGCTCCCTGCTCAGTGAGGAGCCTGCTGCTCCCTTTCCCCACCCACCTGCCTCCTGCCCCCCACTGGTACTCTCTCTTACTCTTCTCTCAAATAAATAAAACCTTTGAAAAAATAAAAATAAAAATAAACGATTGGTATATCTTAAATAAAGACTATCCAGAAGTTCCTTGCACTATTTCTGAAACTTGAAAAAAATTATATCATGTATAATTAGTTAATAATGTACCATTATTATTATTATTAATACATTATATAATATATAATATATATATTAAAATAATACATTACATTAATTATACATTATATAATATATATTATATAATGTATTATATTAATACATTACTTAATATTCTTATTTAATTCATAATTACTTATTAAATATTATTTATTATTTAAAATCTGCTAAGAGAGTAGATACCAAGGGTTCTCAGCTCCAGTAAAAAATGGTAACCATGAGGGGCGCCTGGGTGGCTCAGTGGGTTAAGCCTCTGCCTTCAGCTCAGGTCATGATCTCAGAGTCCTGGGATCGAGCCCCACATCGGGCTCTCTGCTCAGCGGGGAGCCTGCTTCCTCCTCTCTCTGCCTCTCTCTCTGCCTACTTGTGATCTCTGTCTGTCAAATAAATAAATAAAATCTTTAAAAAAAAAATGGTAACCATGAAAGGTAATGAAAATGTTCATAAGTTTGACTGTGAGAATCATTTCACAATGTATACATGTATCAAAGAGTAAAACATCATGCTGTACATCTTACATGGATACAATTTTTATTTGTCAAAAATCATGAAAATAAGTTATACCAAAATAAAAACTTAACACCTCTCCCTGGCAAAAAAAAACAAATAAGGCAAAAGAATTGCCTTGATTAGATACTGGACAGCACATTCTTAAAATAAGATGAAACATAAGAGAAAACACAGACAAGGGTTTACATTTTAAGTTATTGTTCATTTTATACTTTACTTCATACTCCATGGAGCTTTGATTAAAACAGTAAACTACATTTACTTGAATTTTTCATACACATACACACCCATAAGTTTAGATGGATGCTATACATATGTTTTATACATATATAGATGTATATGTGTGTAAATACATGTAAATATAAAATGTCAGATATAGAAAAGAAAAACAGAGAGATTAAGAGTGGGGCTCTGAACTCCTATACAGGCAAGTCTAAATCCCAGTACCATCACTGATAACCTGGCTAATCTTGGGCAAGACAATAAACCGCTCTGTGCCTGAATCTCCTCATTTTTAAAATGCAGACAATAGGGGCACCTGAGTGGCTCAGCTCGTTAAGCATCTGCCCTCGGCTCAGGTCATGATCTCGGGGTCCTGGGAGGGAGCCCACATCAGGCTTCCTGATCAGCTAAGAGTCTGCTTCTCCCTCTGCCCTTCCTCCCTTCCTTCCCCCTCCTCGTGCTCTCTTTCTTTTCAATAAATAATTCTAAAAAAAATTTTTTTTAAAAGATTCCCTTTAAAATGTAGACAATAATGTTTCTAATCTAAGATTCTTATGGGGGCCCTTGGGTGGCACAGTCAGTAGGGCATGCAACTCTTGATTTTGGGGTCATGAGTTTGAGCCCCACACTGGGTTTAGAGACTACTTAAAAATAAAAAAAAATCTTAAAATTCGTGTGAAGATTTCAAAGGACAACACATGTAAAGACCTTAGCACATTCAGCAATGAGAGTTATTATTATTTCACTGGTTTCCAAAACTAGTACCAAAAGAAAATGATTCTCTACCTAAAAGATAATTAATGAAATACCAAATGGCTTGAGATTGCAGTTACAAACTACTTCATACCAGTCTGAAAGAAAGGGGAAAAAAAGCCGAGTCAAAGGGGACCAGACCAGAGTGTTTAAATTAAAATTTAAACAAAAATAAAAAATTAAACATAATAAAAAATTAAAAATTTAAACAAAACATAAAATTCCTCTTTACAACTAGATTACAGATGTCAAAACATTTTGAGAACAATGTATTAAGAATGATCTTCGTTTTTTTTTAAGAGAAAGAAAGAGAGCATGTGCAGGACACAGGTGTTGGGGGGAAAGCAGAAGGAGAGAGAATCTTAAGCAGACTCCACATCCAGTACGGAGTCCCACAGGGGGCTGATCTCACAACCCTGAGAAAATTATCTTTATTTGAAAGTTCCTTTGATTCTGCTTAGTTTACTCAAATTTATATTCAATAGGTGAGATTTACAGGGTTTTTTTTTTTTTAAAACTATTTCTTTTAAAAGCATCCTTACCACCTGTTTAAATTTCTAAAAGGGAGAACTACTTGACCACATGGACTCTGCAACCATTTGTAAGAGTTCCAGTTAACAGGGGCACTTGGGTGTCTCAGTCAGTTGAGCATCCACTCTTGGTTTCAGCTCAGGTCATGATCTCATGTGTCGGTTGTGAGATCGAGCCCAAAATTGGGCTCCAGGCTTGACGAGGAGTCTGTTTGAAGATTCTCTCCCTCTGCCCCTCCCCTCCTCCTACATACGCACACACAAGTACACACACACACACACACACACATTCTCTCTCTCTCTCTCTCTCTCTCTCTAGGAAAAATAAATAAATCTTTAAAAAAAAAAAAGAATGGTGGTTAACGGAATTTTATTTAGTAATTAAGATACTGAAGGAGAATAATAAATTATGTCATTTATCAGAACTTATAAACTCAAATGCCTACATAGGCCAGGCATCAGAAACAATCACGTAAAATCAGTAAGGAAGAACTAAGACCCACAGAGACTGAAGAGCAAAGTACTCACCAAAACGCATTCAAACTCAAGTTTTGTTTGGTTTTTTAAACACTGTGGCATATGTGTTCAGGCTGTTTTCACCACTTAATTTCAGATACAAAGTCCTTAGGACCTTTATGATACAATGCAAACTTGATGTCTCATAAAAGATACTAACAAAATGGATTATTTCTGAAAATATTCATGCACTTCAAAAACATCACGAAATGTTTCAATGACTTCAGAAAGGCAGTTTTATCTTTAAAGATATCCTAAATGGGTTACCTCTCCCTCTTTGTGCTCACAATTCAGATACACTTTCATACGTCATAATACATAATCTTTAAGGTACCTTACAACTGACATTTTATGATACCACGATTATTAAACAAAATTCCTTCCAGCTGGTGAAACATGCATACCTATGAAATAATTTAATTACTACCAAAACATCTGAAAATTGCTATATTCATTCATCCCTGAAATGTTTGGCCTAAATATTTTTAATGAAAATTAATACTTAATTTGCATTTTGGACATGGTACTGACACTTTATCCCATTTAAATACCTGTCACCAATGTTTTAAAAAAGTTTTTTGAAATAAAATACCAATCCCACCTTTAATAAAGTCTTTTAGATGTTCTCCAGTAAGTATACTAGGAAAAGAAGGTACATTTAAGTGAACAATACCCAGTATCTGCAAGGTCCAAAGTAATCTCTCTTTTCCACTGGATTCCCTAGCACTTGCATCACCATTTTATATTATAATCATATTTTGTATATTTTATCTTCTCTAATATGCTTTAAATTATGTAATGGCAGAAAGCCTATCTTTATATTTTATCCGCATCAAAAAGCATTTAGTACTTGTACAGAAGTGCTCATTAAAAAAAAAAAATCCAAGAGAAACCTACCATTTCTCAAGAAAATGATGATCTCAAGTTAAGCTCTTTCAAAATCTGAAATGAACTTTTTTTTTTTACAAAATTCAGAGAAGTTCTCACTATCTGTAGCTGGCTAATATTTAAGCAATATTTAAGCAAATTTTGAGGTAGATAAATATTACAATAACTCTCCCTCTCCCTCAGCCCCTCCCCACTCTCCACCCCGCCATGCTTTCTCCTCAAATAAATAAAATCTTAAAAAAAAAAAAAAAAAAGATACTTAAGCTTAGGCTTAGTTTTAAGCCTTTATTTGAGAGGAAGATGCTATGATTTTGGAAAATATTATTTACCAATCATCAAATCTTACCTGAGGATTCCAACCTGGATCTAATTTCTTAACTACTGCAATATACTCCCGCATTGCTTGACTGGGGCTTGAATCACCAAGTGCTTTCCATGCTTCCCTACAGTAAAGAATATCCAAAATGATGTATCATTATCTATGGAAGTAACATAAATGGCATATTCCTTTTTAGTATTAAAAACTAGCATGCAAAACAACAACAACAACAACAACAACAACAAAAACTGGCATGCAAATGTCCACAATAGCCAAACTATGGAAAGAACCTAGATGTCCATCAACAGATGAATGGATAAAGAAGATGTGAGATATATGTATGTATATATATATACATACATACATACACACACAACAGAATAGTATGCAGCCATCAAAAGAAATAAAATCTTGCCATTTGTGACAACGTGGATGGAACTAGAAGGTATTATGCTGAGCAAAATAAATCAATCAGAGAAAGACAATTACCATATGATCTCCCTGATACAAGGAAGTTGAGAGGCAACGTGGGGGGTTTGGGGAGGTAGGAAAGGAATAAATGAAACAAGATGGGATCGGGAGGGAGATAAACCATAAGAGACTCTTAATCTCACAAAACAAACTGAGGGTTGCCAGGGGTGAGAGGGTAGAGGGAGGGTGGTGGTGTTATGGACACTGGGGAAGGTATGTGCTATGGTGAATGCTGTGAAGTGTGTAAACCTGGCGATTCACAGACCTGTACCCCTGGAACTAATAGTACATTATATGTTATTAAAAAAATTGAAAAATCCAAAAAGCAAAAACTGGCATGCACATTTTAAGGATGTGAGATATAGACAGAAGAAGCCATAGATGAGTAGCTCTTTTTTTGCATTCACAATGGCCTATACCAACACAGATTACACTCCACGACCTAAGGAGACTTTTTAGACATTTTTTTCCCTAATCACCCTCCCCCATGAAATTTTATAACACAGATATGTTGCATATTGAATGAATTTTAGAAGACCACAAACAACTGTAATATCCAAGATTTTATAACTCCCCCAAACCCACCTTTCATCCCTACTGATCTACAGACCAATAAAAGTAGTTTCCACCTTCTACAGTATTTTGGTAACATGGGAACGAATCACACAAATCAATATCCCTTGGGAAAATACTTTGAACTTCGAATTTAAGCTGGGAGAAATATGCCTTCCCCTCTTGTTGTTCTCTCAAGTCCCACACAGGGACTTCAAAAAGTGAGGGGTGTTAAGGACAGAGGTAAGAATTCTAATTAGTAAGAAGGTAGGGACTACTCTGCAGGATAAATATCAAGAGTAATATTCTAGTCCTGTGCCCCTTTGGAGTCATCCTTTCCTTCTTTCTGCAAGCTGCCTAGATAGGCTCCTTCTTGGTCTTGCCCTGCCAATTCTTTCTACTTTCACCCAGGAAGTAGATCCACTGATTCACTGTAAAATATAATTCAGTGCCAAGGTTTTTCACTACCATCCTGCTCCCACAATGAATATAACATCTTTTTGAAATTTTCCAAGTTTATTTTTACTGATCCTCTTGAGAGTTACCTGTGTACATCCTAACATCTACACCTAAATATATCAGCATATATCAAATGGGAAATTTAACATTAATATTATTATATAAACATAGATGACCTTCACGTTTCCCTGATTTCCCACTAATGTCCTTTGTAGATTTCTTCTCCCAGACCAGGAGCCAATCAAGATTCACACATAGCGTTGAGTTTTGTGTATCTTTAGCCTTTTTTGTCTTCCATGATACTGATATTTTTTAAGAGTCCACACCAGTTTTATAAGATATCTCTCAATTTGGATTTGTCTGACTGTTTCCTCACCTACACGGTGTTCCTCCCCAAAAATGAATAATCATGATTAGAGTCAGGTTAAAGGTTTTGGCAAAAGCAATATACAAGTGAGAAAAAAAAAAAAGCAATATACAAGTGAGAAGTCCTTCACAATGTATCCCATTGGCAGCACAGGACATCACTTTGTCCCACCCATCACCAAAGATAAGATTAAGGACTTGGTAGAAGCAGTTTCTCCTGTCATCTTCCCTGTAATTAAAAAGTCAACTGAGGATCAGATTGTGTATATGCTCCTCAGTAGTTTTTCATCTAATGGTTTTAGCATCCCCTGATGATTCCTGAATCATTCCTGAATTATTATATATTATATATATATTATATATTCCTGAATTATTATAGTGGTTGTAAAATCAAAACTTCAAAATTGCTAAGAAACAATGTTAAAACAGGCAAGCACAGTGGAAAAAGTAATGCTGAAGTTATGAAATTTCAGAAATTAAAACAAAACAAAACAAAACACAATAAAAGTTGCATCAGGTGTTCTCCACAACAGTAATAAAGTGTCAGAGACCTATTGGTTATCATCAGCAGAGAGCTCTGCCAGAACGGAACTCAAAGCACTGCTTCCTTCACCGAGAAGGTCCTACACACAAAAAAAGGCGGCTGAACTAAACATGGGCTTAATGACGTAACTGATTTACACTCAAGTTTAAAATGTGCATCTCTTTGCAGCTGGGTAGCAAACAGTTTGTAGACAGGCAACTTGTCAGGGGACTACACCTTGAGTAGCACTGCTTTAGAATGTAAAGTTAGAATCCATTTTTGGTGCTCTTCTCTTCAACCATATTTCATTTTTTTTTAAACCCCACCCTTTATACTTTTAATTCAGGGTTGATGCTTGCAAAGTTCTTCCTCCTATAACTAAGGGTCTCTATTATATGCATTTTCTTTTTTTCACTTAGGGTAAGAGTAAATAAGACCAATTACCAATTGTCATGATGACGAACCTCTGAATTCAGAGTAAAAAAACTGGGAAGGGGATAATCTTTTTATGGATTCAGAAAAGAAGCAGGACTCAGAATCTCCCCCCTCCCACCTTTCTTCCCAAGCAGTTATTATAAGCACTTCACTGTGGTGTGGGTGGGGCAAGGTACCGAAGAGCACAAGAGATAAGAAGATAAAATTGGGGCAGGGGAGAAGAATAATACTGGGTGGCTCAGTGGGTTAAGCCTCTGCCTTTGGCTCAGGTCATGATCTCAGGGTCCTGGGATCAAGCCCTGCATCAGGATCTCACTCAGCTCAGCGGGGAGCCTGCTTCCCTCTCTCTCTCTGCCTGCCTCTCTGCCTACTTGTGATCTCTCTCTGTCAAGTAAATAAATAAAATCTTAAAATATATATAAAATATATATACATCCACACACATACGTACACATATGTATACACACAGAGACACACAGAATAGAAACGGGATTGATCCTGTTCTTCTCCCTTCCCATCCTCCTATCCTTTCAAGATTCCTCCGCAGGGCAGAAGTGGTGATCCATTAGGGGCTGAATGACAGGACAGGAAGATCTCAAGCAATAGCTCCTACCATCACTCTCTAAGAAGCTAGTCATATGGAAGGAGTGTATGTCTGTCATGAACTATGTGTATACCAACATCATGGCATGAGAATCCTTTAGTAGACTTAGCTGAAAGCGGATTCTTTTAATCTCTCTCCCAACTGCACATTGTTAGCACAGTCTTCAGCAGAGAGATTAATATAAAAATAATTCTTTAATCTGCTCACTACTTTCTAATTCCTAAACACCTAAACCATTTCCAACAACCTTATTAGATTCCAAGAATTTCTTACCATTTTTGCTTTCCTTCAAAATCAAAGAAGCTTGGTTTAGGAGTATTGCAATTTCCAACTTTGACCTAATTGAAGGGAGGGGAAAAAATACATCAAGAACTTATTTTTCAAAGAATTGCCAGAGAAACTTTTTTTTTTTTTCAAATTTATTATGTATACTCAGTAACTACAGGTTAGAAAATATTTGCATCTATATAGAATAACAAAATTTAACATTCTTTGCAAAAGCAAACAAAAGAACAAATTTTAAATACAAGCTGCTTTAACTTACTGTATAAAATCACTGTTTCTAATTCTGTGATACATAAAAAAATATGAGTGAAAACACTTGCACTCCTAAACTAGTAGGCAAATTATATATAAAAGGCAAATTATAAATATAAATTATGTAATCCTTATTACCAATTATCATATAAAAGAATTTTCAAACATGCAACAAACAAGCTTTAATGTAGTTTATCAGAATTCATAATATTGTTTATTTAGCCTCATTCTAATTACACTATCAGCATTTTACCTCTCCCAAATTCCAGGAAAATGCATACTCTTAGTAAAGTATCCTATTATGAAACTAATTGACATAAATATTGATGCTGACAGCCTTGCAAAAAACTTTCAAGGGTTTTTCAACAATATAAATTCTATCTACTCCACAATAATCTTTTCTTGTTTGTCAATACTTATTTGTAACCCTCAAATAACATTTGTAGTGAAGCTATATATTTTCATTGTGAGTAAACATAAATGAAATTCACATAAGTGCAGAATTCACTATACAGCCCCCGATTCCCAATGCCAAAAATAATCTCTTTCTGATAAACTCTCACAGCATTTACTCCTATACCTCTGACAGCACTTTCCACTTTTACCGGGTGTTACAAAGTTTTTTGTAAAGTCTCTTCTTTCTATCAGAACACAGCCTCTAGGAAATCATTCTTAACTCACTCACTGCACCTTATATAGTGCCTATCCTACAGTAGAAATGTTTTTTGAATGTGGAATGAATATGTTAGGCATATGTTCAACCAAATACTTACTTTTCCTAATACCACAATCCAAGCCCCATCTACTTCTCAGAGACCCTCTCGCCATCTACTCATTTCATACACTTGAATTTTGCTAAAATCAAACTGATGATCTACTTGCTAACTAGACTGATCTACACACTGCTTTAAGGATTTTCACCCTGAGTTTCACTTCTGTTACCCTCCTCGCCTGAAATGCCCTTTCCTCTTCCTTCAGCTTTTCACACCTTTCAGTCTCACTCAAGGTTCAGACTGTAAAAATCCTTTCAATCTACAATGATCTCATCCATCTCTGAATTCATTACAAGTATCATCTCCATCAACTGCTTAGCTATTAATCACATGGCCCTCTGATGAATATTAAAATGTTCACTTATACAGGAGCAGCCCTATTATAAGGGGACCAAGGGAAGAAACAGTGAAAGAGCAGAAATTGCATTTCTTGATCAACATAAACCAAAAGCTTCATATATGCTATGGCAAATGAGCCACACAACAATCCTGTCAGGTCTGCCATTCCAAACTTATTTTACAAATGAGTACAGAGAACCTGAGGAGGGTTGCCTGAGCTCACACATTAGCATATCCCGAATTAATAGTCAGGATGTGAATTTAGGACTATCTGACTCCAAAGCCCAATATTCCTTTTCCATAGCACTGTTTTACATGCCACATTGAATCTAGGCTTCAGTTCTGGCATCTCCAAAGTCACTTCAATTACTAGACTGCTAGAAACATGAAAGAAAGGGTGCCTGGGTGGTTGTCAGTTAAGCATCTGCTTTTGGCTCAGGTCATGATCTCAGGGTCCTGGGACTGAGCACCATGTTGGGTTCCCAGCTCATCAGGGAGTCTGTTTCTCCCTCTGCCTCTCCCTGCCCCCTTGTGCTCTCGCTCTTTCTCTCTCAAATAAATAAAATCTTTAAAAAGAAGGAAAAGGGCGCCTGGGTGGCTCAGTGGGTTAAAGCCTCTGCCCTCGGCTCAGGTCATGATCCCAGGGTTCTGGGATTGAGCCCTGAGTCGGGCTCTCTGCTCTGCGGGGAGCCTGCTTCCTCCTTTCTCACTCTCTGCCTGCCTCTCTGCCTACTTGTGATCTTTCTCTCTCTGTCAAATAAATAAAATCTTTAAAAAAAAATAAAATTAAAAAAAATTAAAAAATAATAAAAAGAAAGATGAAACCATGATACATCATAAAAACAGCAGTCATTACTATTTTTGTTTTTTATCCAGACACCAGCCAGTGGCAGAAACAAATACCAATACCTATTCTCCATTTCTCCTACAGTAATGGAAGTCTCAGCGAGACACACGGTCCTCCAGCTAAACTTTATATGTGACTATGCAACTTCCGCCCAGGTTCAGGGGACTGGATATGTGTGAAGGTGGTATAAACATCTTCCTTAAAAAGAAAAGGGGGGGGGGACGCCTGGGTGGCTCGGTTGGTTAAGCCACTGCCTTTGGCTCGATTCCAAGGTCCTGGGATCGAGTCCCACATCGGGCTCCTTGCTCGGCGGGGAGCCTGCTTCTCTCGCTGCCTCTGCCTGCCTCTCTGCCTGCTTGTGTGTACTCTCTCTCTCTATCTCTGGCAAATAAATAAAATCTTTAAAAAAGAAAAAAAAAGAAAAGGGGGGTACGTGGGTGGCTAAGTTATGTGTCTGCCTTCAACTCAGGTCATGATCCCAGAGTCCCAGGATCAAACCCCACGTGGGGCTCCCTGCTCAGTGGGGAGTCTACTTCTCCCTCTGCCATTCACCCTGCTTGTGCTCTCTCTTGCTCTCATATTAATAAATAAAATCTTTTTTTAAAAGGGGGGGAGGATTGGGGGACTTGTATTTCCCTTTCCCTGAGCCCTGACTAGCACATGCATGCAGTGACGATCAGCCATCTCTGGGCACACAAAGAGGATCCGAAGGGAACAGTTCTCAAACTTTCTGGTCTCATGATCCCTTTACATTCTTAAAAAATGAGGACCCCCAAGGAGCTTTGTTTATGTGGATTATATCTATCAATATGTACCATATTAAAAATTAAAAGACATTTTAAAATATGTATTAACTCATTTAAAAATAATAAACTCGGGCAACCCTCTCAGTCCCCTCCCTCTTCCGGAGCTTTGTACTATCGCTCAATAAAGTTCACTACCGCTCAATAAAAAGTAAAATAAAAACAATAACTCATCAAGTTAATATAAGTAACAATTTTATAAAAATAAATGTATATTCTAAAGCACAAACTTAGTGAGAAAAGTGACATTGTTGTACACTCTCCAGATCTCTTTAATGTCTGCCTTAACAGAAGGCAGTTATATTCTCATATCTACTTCTGTATTCAATCTATTGCAATATGTTGCTTTGGTTGAAGTATATGAAGAAAATGCTCACACAGACGTGCTATTACAAAAGAAAGAGGTATTTTAGTAGCCTTTTCAGATAACTGTGGATAGTCTTCTCTGATACCACAAGTAGCAGTTTAACACTGGATGCAATATGGACTCTGATGTCATATGAGTTTTTCCTACTGCTACACTAAAATCCATTGGTCTGACTTGCAATGTGAATGGCTCTTTTACTCAGACATAATCTGTAACATTCCACACAACACTTGGAAAATAGGGTTCACTGAGTTATGCATTCCTCCCAAATGTTGACACAAGAGCTGAAGTTTACAATCATTAAAACCACCACCAATCTCATCAAAAAAGTTCTTAAATATTAGGCAGCTGTCAGGTTCATGTGACAGACACAGATTTTCCAAACCTCTCATTTTCACTTGAAGGCTCAAATGTGACCACTGGAAACAAGTACTGTCAGCTGTTTCCTTAAAGGAAAGATCTCTTATATAGGCTCACTTCATTCACTTTGAGGAGACCATCTGCCAAATACTCAAATTTGAATAAGCATAGTTAATCTGTGAGTTGTTTTATTAAGGAAAAATGATGTTTCATGAAAAATGTGAATAGCTCAGTTTGCAACTCAAAAATTACACAAGTGCTTGTCCTCAGTAGAGCCAATATAACTCAGTGTGGATAATGGCCTGGTATGCACTCCCCATTTCATCACACACAATATTAAAAAGACTTGTACTCAAGAGTTAATATTTAGTAGAAATCAGTAATTTTTACCACTTTATCAAAGACATTTTTAAGTTAAATTGTTTTTTTTTTTTTTTTTACTCTGAGTATATGGTGGTGAAATATATGACGACTAGTAGTTTGCTTGCCGCTGTCTGGATTCATGCTGATGCATCAGCAGTTTTATCAAAGAGAAAAAAGGCAAATACTGTCCCAGTATTATTATGTCTAGTATTATTATTTGATCTTATAGATCTCCTAAGGAAGTCTCAGGGATTCTCAGGGATCTCTAGACCACAGTTTGAGAACTGCTGCCTTTGGGGAATGGCCGAACTACAGGACAGAAAAAGACTGAGCCCCGGGATGATCTCATGAAGCAGAATCACTGGACCGGCCTTAGGTCACCTACCTCCAGACCATTATATGTGATGAAAATAAAAGCTCAGCAGCTGACCCTGTATTCCAACTGACACAGAAGCTTCTGCATTCCCAAATTCAAACAATAGTTCTGGATCAGCAAAGACTGGATAAATACAACTACAGGACTTTAGGACATGATGAGTAATAGTTTCCAAATCATAAGCTATAAAGCAGAGTTCTAAAATGTGCCACTTTAACAAAACACTTAAACCCTGTTCTCATATATATATGATATAGCCAACGCCCTTCAAACAGAATGTTTTAGCAAAGAGGGCTAATGGCAAATGCCAGTGAATCATGTGTGGCCAGGTTAAAGTAGGAGAACATATTGGGTATCCTTGCTGTGCTGGTGCTGAAGGCTCCTGTAAAATGAAGCTAACGGGCTTGAAATGTTTATTGTCCTAGAGTTTTCACAGGTGTCAAATAGTTATCTTTTGCTGGGAAAGTGTAGGTTAATGCAGAGGACCAAAAAACTGTTCACGGGTGTGATGTTTTTGAAACCTCACTAAAAGATGATTTTGGAGCCATAGGCTTATCAGAGACTGAAAGAGCTATGATGTTAGGTAAATTTAGGGCTCTGCCTAAGAAAAGAAAGTCCACAGCTCACCTTATTTTTATTATCTTCCTGGGGACAACTTTATTTCATTCAGCCTCCAAAATACAGTGCTACTCTGAATACAAAATGTGATTGTTTCATGAGAAATTCTGGTCTACCATGCATCAATTATATTGGAATTTCAACCTTATCATCCTCTCAAAGATGCTATTTTTTAAAATTTTATTTATGTATTTGACAGAGAGAGAGCGCAAGTACAAGCAGGGGGAGCGGCAGAAGGAGAAGGAGAAGCAGGATCCCCACTATGCAGGAAGCCTAATGCAGGGCTCGATCCCAGGACCCTGGGATCATGACTCAAGCTGAAGGCAGATGTTTAATGGACTAAGCCACCCAGGTGCCCCAAAGACGCTATTTTTAACACTATCTCAGAATTCTTCTTCTTCTTCTTCTTTTTTTTTTTTTTAAGATTTTATTTATTTGTCAGAGAGAGAGAGGAAGCGAGAGCGAGCACAGGCAGACAGAATGGCAGGCAGAGACAGAGGGAGAAGCAGGCTCCCTGCCGAGCAAGGAGCCCGATATGGGACTCGAACCCAGGACGCTGGGATCATGACCTGAGACGAAGGCAGCTGCTTAACCAACTGAGCCACCCAGGCGTCCCTCAGAATTCTTCTAAAAATAAAATATCGAGGGGTGCATGGGTGGCTCAAAGGGTTAAGCCTCTGCCTTCGGCTCCGGTCATGATCTCAGGGTCCTGGGATCGAGCCCCATATCGGGCCCTGTGCTCGGCAGGGAGCCTGTTTCCCCCTCTCTCTGCCTGCCTCTCTGACTGCTTGTGATCTCTGTCAAACGAATAAATAAAATCTTTTTTAAAAAAATAAATAAATAAAATATTGAGGAGGGCCTGGATGGCTCAATCAGTTAAGTATCCAACTCAGTTTCAGCTCAGGTCATGATGAGGGTCAGCGAGGCCATGAGATGGAGCCCCCGCCTTAGGCTCCACACCGGGCATAGAGCCTGATTAGGATTCTCTCTCACTCTCAAAAAAAAGAAAAAGAAAAAGAAAAAATTAGAAGAGATTGATAAAAATTGTGTCCCAATATCTTATCTAAGTAAGCATAATCTTATTCTGTAACAACAAAGAATTTTATTTCCAGATACAGACTATTTCTAAATACCTTAACGAGTTCTTGAAAGGATGAGGGACATACCTCTTCCAGAATATCTGGATGAAGTGAGGCCTCATGAGACAGAATGGTTACCAGTTGACAGTGACTAGAGTTCACTGATAACTCAGAAATCAGATATTAATAATGATGACACTATTATCAGTAAGTAAAATTATGTCCTCGAAAGAAAAAGAATGTTCTCGAGGGAATTTGGGAGACAAACGGTCTAGCGCTGTCCAGAGAATTATTACTCAGACATGTTAAAGGTCCTAGCACAATGTTCAATAAACTCTTGTTAAATAACTGAAAGTTTCATTTTAATGTTATGGGAACAGGATAAATAACCAAAGAGAAAAAAAGATATCCAGAACTTCTGCAAGAAAGTAAATTCCAAGGCCAATTTAGGGGCAGTTTTCATTCAACACTGTAATTTGTACCCTATATATCTATAGCTATGTCTCTCAAGTCACTTTAACCAGTATTCATAACTGAAATTCATCAGTCTTCAAAAGAAGGTTCATCTCTATTCAGTATATTCAGTTGAAGAATACAGAGGGACCCTACAACTTTTTTTTTTTTTTTAAAGAATTCAGGAGGAGGGGCGCCTGGGTGGCTCAGTGGGTCAAGCCTCTGCCTTCAGCTCAGGTCGTGATCCCAGGATCCTGGGATCGAGCCCCACATCAGGCTCTCTGCTCGGCGGGGAGCCTCCTTCTCCCCCCCACACCCCCGCCTGCCTCTCTGCCTACCTGTGATCTCTCTCTGTCAAATAAATAAAATCTTAAAAAAAAAAAAAAAAAAAAAAGAATACAGGAGTTAACAGATACCAAGAAGCAAAAGAAAGGTTAAAATTTTTTTGTAAAATAAAATGGGCTATTCCCCAGAACATCTTTGTTTCCAGTGTTCCAAAGAGCTGGAGTTTTCCTAAAATGTTATTTAACCCTTGTTAGCAATTTTTCACGTGTTTAAATCTAGACTCCTCAAGAAACTTTCCAAGACTCTCGAAGGCAAATACCATGATGCTTTTTCTTCTTTCCACTCGCAGCAGGCATAACACCCAAGTGTTTTGCACAGAAAAGATGTTATACAATACTGGTATATTAAAATAAAGCAATTATTTCTCCTTCTGGTACCTTCGACTCTTTGAATGATAAATTAAACATGTCTTAAATGACATTACGATTATGAAATTCAGAGCTTTAGAGTCAGGAGTTACAATCTAATTCCAGTTCTGACTGATTTGTCTGTATGACCCTAGGAAGTTATCTACTCTCTTTGGGTTTCCCTTTTCTTTCCAGCCAAAGAAGGGGATTATTTCACCTGGTGTTTACTAGCTCTAAGCAGCATCTTTATAATAGCATCTAACAGTCAGAAGCCCATCCAATCAAAACATAAGTCTAACATATTTAGGATTTTAAAAATACAATGACAAAATTATAATACCTTATTTTGCATTGCATCACCTTTATATTACGATCATATAATTCTCCCAGATCTCACAATTTTCTTTAACATTACTTCCATATGACCATATTACTTCCATAATTACCTCCATATGACCCTTCAGCAAGACTGAATGAAAAACCCTATTTTATCATCCTCATTTTGTAAAGGTTCTGAAGCTGGTAAAACCATAAGTGCAAGGTCACTGTGCAAGTCAAAGAAGACATGGAAAGCTGTCATTCGGTGTCCAGCCAAATATCACCTCCGGATAGCAGACAGGCCCTTTGCATATTCAGGATTCTAATTCTTAGCAGATGATTATACACACACACACACACACACACACACACAGGCAAACTTCATTGCATCTAGCCATCAACCCAGCACGGTAACTATTCCATTCTGGAGGACACAGAAGGTCTCCTGCCGCTCTCCCGCATCCACCCCTTCCCCAGGATTTTACCTGCTTGTACCTGGCATACAGGTACAAGAGCTGCTCCCTGCTGGCCACCTGCACCAGGCCTTGGAGGTGCGCCGCAGCCTTCTCAAAGAGCTCTGTCAGACTCCCGGACGCCTCGGTCTCGGGACTCTGGAGGGATTCCACATCACCGGAGTCGTCCCCCGAGCTCAGCTCTCCGCCGCTGTCGCCCGTGGTAGCCCCCGCGGGCAGGAATGGCGAGGCCATGTGTCCTCGCTCGGCCCGTCCCTCTTGTGTCCGCTCAGTGCTCCTCGGAGCGAGGGTACCGCCGGCTCCCGGGCCTGGCCCACCAATCTCGATCGGGAGCCCGACCTCGAGTCGGACCCAAGCTCACTTACTCCGCGCGGCCTCGCGTAACTGTGCCTCCCTCCCTCCTCTCTCCCGGGCGCGCAGGGCACCCGCGGCGGCTCGCCCCCGGCCGAGCCGGTCTCCTCCGCCTGCCTCTGGCTAACAGAGCGCTCGGGCCCGACCCAGGTTCCTCCACCCGCGAGGCGGTGGGTCGGCGGTCGGTCCTCGGGGATGCGCAGCCGAGAGATCCGGAAGGGAGAGCGGCTGGCGGCGCGGGCGGCCGGGGCGGGACGGGGAGGGGGCGGTGTGCGCGCGGGGCGGGGCGGAGGCGGCGTGCTCGCGGGGCGGGGCGGGGCGGGGCGGCGTACGCGCCTGAGCACGCGTCCGAGCACGCGCACGAGGCGAGGCCGGGCGGAAGCTGCGCGGTGGGCGGGCGAGCGTGGGCGGCCGTACGTGGGGCGCCCTCCTCTAGGAGAACCCGCGGGGTCCCTTTAGGGAGATGTCGCACGGAGAAACTGTACTCAGTCGTTGGGATGTCCACGAATCGTTTCGCTGGAATTACCAATCCCTAAGTCTGGAACATGTTCTCGGAATAGGTCTTCGGGGCGGGAAAGGAGGCCGTGGGTTTGGTAGTGTAGCGATAGGAGCGGAGTCGCGGGAAACACCGAGCTGAGGACGAAGGTTCCGCTGCGCCCCCTCCGCGGATGCTGTGTCCGCGGCGCCCCCAGACTGGCCCCGGATCCCTGCTTTAACTTGAGTAAGGGGTGAACGTTTGGGAGGTGGGGCCTGCACCGCCCGAGCCCTGTGATTGGTCGAGCCGCTTCAGCCCGGGTCTGGCTTTGGGCGCCTGTGGAGCCCCCACGTCCGGGCTGTGCGGGGCCGCCGCCGGGCCCCGGCCTTTAGCGCGACTCTCCTCTGACAGGGCCGCTGCCACTGTGTGTTGACGACACAAGTGAGGCCGAAAAGTCTGACACAGTTCTGCCCGAACTACCCGAGAACTGCGGCGCGATTGTAACCATTAAGTTGCACTTAGCGATGATTATGTCCCGGGTGGTGTAGACAAAATACACGGTGTTCATTTAGTACTCAAAGCAGAGTAACGAGCACCATCAGATGGGTGCAAAGAAAGTGTTCTCAGAAGCGGTTCCTGACCCTGTGGGGTTAGACCTGTCTCCGGGTGGACAGGGGAGAGAAGAAAGGCGAGAAGGGTCAAAGTTTGGGTCGGGATTCAAGAAACCTTCCTTGAGATTCTAGGATGTCCTGGGTCATGGGATGGAGCCCCGAGTTGGCCTCTCGGCTTAGCGGGCTCATCAGGGAGCCTGCGTCCCCCTTCCCCACCATGACCCTGCTTGTGCTTTCTCGCACTATCTCCCTTTCTCTCTCAAATAAATTTTTTTAAAAAATTATACTTTTCTGTATGTACATTATACTTGGATGAAAGGATTAAAAACACACGAAAAAGAAAAACAAGAAGAGCCCCCCGACATTGGGAAGCTGGCCTGGCACTCACAGCTAAGCCATATTATTGTCCCGTTAGAAATAATCTCAGGAAATCCCAACCTCGGACAAGGTCGTTGTAAAACCATGATAAGACAAGACAAGGCAAATCACTTCATGAATTTGTCTAAACACAGACAAAAACAAGATCACTCTGGCCTACAAAATACTAAACACCCTTTCTCTTGGCCAAAATGAATGGTTACTACTTCTTTACAAATTACAACTTTATTCTCCTATTAGTCTTCTCTCCCTATAGATAAGATTTATTGAGATGCCCAGTCATGGAATTGCTCTGGCTTTCTGACTGCAACCAATTGAAAACAGATCCCTGCTACCTTAGACTCTCCCTCAAGCACCAAGCACCAACCACCAACCGAAGCCCAAATCCTGTAACAGGTCTCTCTGAACGCCTTCTTACTGAGGAAGCCCATAGTTCCATGTGGTATTTTTCCTTGCTGCAACAAGAATTAAATACAACTGAGTTGACTACAGCTGACTTCTTGGAGGTCTCTAGCTAAAGGGGTTAATACTTGAGAAGGTTTGATTTCTCCAAGATTCTATCAAAACTCCAAAACTACCAGGATATGGCAACTTTGAGAGAATAAATCTTTTACAAGGGGTGTTTCCATTCAAGCATATCTTGGGTACTGTAGGGAACTGGATATGTTTTTCTGAATCTCAAGAAAAAAAATCAGCCAAGATATCAGGAAGAGAGGAGAAAATATTAGAATGAAAGTATAACAATCAGTATTAAAGATTAACAACGAATATGGAGAGGTTACTGATTCAAAGGGATACACTGACAAGTCAAAAGCAAGACTGGGAATGCTAACACCTGGACTCCAAAGTGAGGCAGGGAAGGAGCAGTCAGGAGAAAATTGTTAAGAACTAATCAGTCTTGCTGGTGGTGGTTGCCTCGGTGTACATGTGCTCGTGGCTCCACCTGCTGCTAACCATGAATCATTCTTGCAAATAAATAAATAGTAGGGGCGCCTGGGTGGCTCAGTGGGTTAAAGCCTTTGCCTTCAGCTTGGATCATGAACCGCATCACATAGGGCTCTCTGCTCCGCAGGGAGCCTGCTTCCTCCTCTCTCTCTGCCTGCCTCTCTGCCTACTTCTGATCTCTGTCTTTCAAATAAATAAAATATTTTTAAAAAATAAATAGTAATAAGATTATATGCATAGTACACTTTACACAAATTCTACAAGTGATGTTCTGAGAAATAAGTTTTGGAGGCAGAGTAAGTCCTTAAACTGGCAATTTCTTTAAGTGATTCTAAGTAATGCTGCTGACTTTGCTAAGAGATCTGAAGGTTATGAAAATACTACCCAACAGTATTTGCTGGTATTTTCCAGTGTTTATATTCACTGCAGGTTACAGTTCTTTGTAAGGATTTTAACAAAAAAAATGCAAAGAGAAGATTGTAATATACTGCAACACGACATCCTGAACAGACCTAAAATCTGAATTAATGAAAGTCATACCTGTTTCGACGACAAAGCTAAAGTCAGGACATGCAAAGAAAATATTTTTGTTAAAAAAGTAACTGGATTTAGCACAAATCAAGTTTTGTGAAATATTGGCCTTTTTTTACATTACCATCAAAATATTCATTAATTCATCAAAGATATGAAGTCCTGATATGTTTCAGACACAGGAATAAATCCTATGGATAAACAAGAATATCATTCCTCTACCTCTACTCCAGCCTTGTGGACCCCCTTCCGGCTCTTCTTCCAACCCAGCACCCTCCCACTTCAGTACCTTTGTGCTTACTAGTCCTTCTTTCTGGAACACTCTATCCCCAGATTTCTATACGGTTTGTCCTTACCTCCTTTAGGTCTTTGCTCAATCACTGCATTAGCTGAACTTTCCTTGGCAGCCTTATTAAAAATTACAATTTCATCCTCCCAACACTCTCTACCCCACTTCATTTTTTTTTTTTCCGAAGATTTTATTTATTTATTTGACAGACAGAGATCACAAGCAGGCAGGGAGGCAGGCAGAGAGAGAAGAAGAAGCAGGCTCCCCACCAGGCAGAGAGCCTGATGTGGGGCTTGATCCCTCCCCACCAGGCAGAGATCCTGATGTGGGACCCTGGGACCATGACCTGAGCCGAAGGCAGAGGCTTTAACTCACTGAGCCACCCAGGCACCCCTCTACCCCACTTCTTTGGCACTTATTGCTAACTGGCAATATATTTTACTCATTTGTTATATCATTTCTATATAAGTCCCAGGAAAGCAGGGATTTTTGTGTGTTTTTATCACTGCTGTATTCCCCAGAGCTGGCTTGTAGTGAAATCTTTATTGAATAGATAAGTTAGTGAATGCATAAAAGACCCATTCATTGTTCTTTAAGGCCTTAGGGAGTAAATGAATAAAGGCGATAATACATTACTATGGATGAGTGATATGGAAAGGTCATGCTAGACAGAAGAAGTAGCATGAGTAAAGGCACAGGGGTATAAAAATAGCAAGCAATATTGCTTGTTTTCACTTGATAATAAGTAAGGTTCAATAAACAAACACCAGAGGGTAATTAGCTGTTTTTTCTCACCAACACAAGCTAAAAGTTGGAACATATGTTAACCCACTCCTGAATGGAATACCTTGCTTAACAAAGACTGCATTATTTTGCAAATATTTAAAAGAAGAGAGCTCTTATAGCTCAGCGGCTTATTTGTATGTCACTAATCAAATTGGTAGTATTTACCTAGGACATAATCTTCTAGGCAACCTATGGTCTTTAATCCAACTCCTTAAGCCCATTAGTGGGATCCTGACACATAAGCAGATAAGCATGTAGAGAGAGATATTAGACTATATTATCTAATTTGCATAATCTTGAAGTTCATTTGCCCACCTTCAAATACAATAACTAGCAGAATTATACTGAACACACACACCAAAAGAAGGACAGAGAAATCAGAACCCTGAATTTGGAGTCTTTATGAAATCTATATAACGAATGAAATTTAATGGAAAAAAAGCCCCACGTCCTCAAGTTCTTGAGAAGTTAGATATTTCCAACTAAAAATTAAGAAAGATGTGATTAATTTTGAGACACCTCCCACCCCCACCTTTGTAGAGGCTGTTTGTATGGACTTAACTTTATCTAAGTAACAGATTTCTGGGGAAGTGTTTGTGGGTTTAGAAATTGATTTAATGGTAGAATCTTGTGTAATGCTGCTTATCATTATACGGATTCAAATACAAGGGCAAATCACATGCCATAAAGCAAAATAGGATTAAATAATTAAAGCCTAGTATACTCTTAGTTATTAGTCCTGAAGAGATTCCACTGTGCTTGATAAAATGAACCAAAGACCAGTATAAAAAATCAGCAGACTCAAGTAAGCAGGCAGTAATGGCTCACTTCTGCCCCACAGGTGAAACATTTTGGTTGTTGTTTTTGTTAACTTATTAGCAAATACATTAATGGTGCTGCAGATTATATATTAGTAAATACGAAGAAGTTTTAAAAGTCATATTGTTATTTTGACTTGCTGAAAATTAATCAACAATGAACTATTAAATGCTGACTTATTAACATTTTAGGTCATGTAATACAAGAAAAAGTCCACAGGCCAGGGAGTCTGCTATCATTCTTACAATCAAATAATTTAAATTTTAGTTGGAGAAATAGGATTAGGACTCATGAGAAAAATTAGAAAATTAAATAACACAGGAAAATTAAGTACTAAATCTTGTGGTGCGCAATAACAATGGGATTTTTTTAGCTAGATATCCTTTCCATAAAAGTCTTTAGTTGAGCTCTATTATTTTCCAGAAGGAGCCTTTTAAACACTGAATGACTTGTGTGAAACCTTGTATATTCAGGTGGGTGTCCAAGTGGCTCCATCACACAGGTCTCCCAATACGGATGTATGTATCACCTGTTTATTTTTATTAAGGTTTAACTGACACACAATGCTGTAGTCTGGGGCGTTTCTATCTACTAAAACACACAGCGCTCAGTATTCTTTAAATGAAAAGGGAGCTATTAGTCAATTGGCAGAAACTAATTTGTACTATTTGAGTGAGATCGTTTTTTGGAAAGGATCCCTGAACTTGAAATTAAAAAACTGGAAATTTTCTTATTCATCTCCATAATCTTTTCCTGTGCGCAGTTACTGGGTTGAAGAATAAAGGGTCCAGAAAGTAAAAACATAACACATTGTGCCTTCATAGAATGTAACTTCTTTATATGAAAACTGAGGCCTGGGGGACCTGGGGGCGCAGTGGGTAAAACCTCTGACTCTTGATTTGGGCCTTAGCTCCGGTTCAGGGTCATGGGATGGAACCCAAGACGGTTTCCAAGCTCACTGCAAAGTCTGCTTAAGTTTCTCTCTCTTCGGGGCGCCTGGGTGGCTCAGTGGGTTAAGTCGCTGCCTTCAGCTCAGGTCATGATCTCAGGGTCCTGGGATCGAGCCCCGCGTTGGGCTCTCTGCTCGGCGGGGAGCCTGCTTCCCCTTCTCTCTCTGCCTGCCTCTCTACTTGTGATCTCTCTCTCTTTAAAATAAATAAAATCTTAAAAAAAAAAAAAAAGTTTCTCTCTCCTTTCCCTCTGCTCCTCACCCGCCCCCATCATGATCTCTCTCTAAAATAAATAAATATATCAGAAAGAAAGGGAGGGAGGGAGAGGGAGGGGCAAGGAAGGAAAGAAGAAAAGAAGGAAGGAAATGGATGGATGGATGGATGTGGCCTGTGGGTTTGAACTACTTAGACCAATCCGTAGGTGGTGTAAGATTCCAGGTGGCAGTCATCTTGCAGGGCACCGGTGGAGTGGAGGTGTAATATACACATTGACCACATGATGGCAATACAGAGCCAGGTTTCTTTACAGCCAGCGTGACAAATTTGCTGATTACCTTTGTCTTTTGGGTCTTCCTGTTTAGGAAAGACATGCATCTTGCACAAGGAATGAAACAACTGTTTATATAATTATATCTTTATTTTAAACAGAAGCTAAATCCTAATTTTGTTTCTTCTTTGAACTTAGAACTCAAGAACTGAGAGTGAAGAGGAAAACAGGCTTTGTTAAGATGTGCTTGGTTAGAAAAAATGTTCTAACAAGTACACTTGCTATTCTGAATGTCACAATAAGAAATAGAGGTTATAGAGTGTAGAGCAAGATAAATTTAGCTCTGAATCTATGTCACTACCCCCTCTTGATTGTTGTTGGTTGTTGTTATTGCTTTTGTTGAATTTTCTTTTCTTGAAGAAAAAATTTTTTGCACCTCACCCTGTTCTTCCAAATATTTGGAGGAACTTTAAGGTTAAAATTGACATTCTAAGGGCACGTGGGTGGCTCAGTCAGTTCAGCATCAGACTCTTGATTTCAGCTCAGGTCATGAGCTCAGGATCCTGAGCTCGAACCCCTTGTTGGACTCGCCTTGGAGCGGGCTTAAGAGTCTCACTCTCCCTCTCTCTCTGGCCCCTCCCTTCTGCTCTCTCTCTCCCTCTCTCTCTCTCTCTCTCTCAAAATTTAAAAAATAAAAAAGAGAGGCCAAACTCCTTTTAAAAATTGACATTCTATGGGGCGCCTGGGTGGCTCAGTGGGTTAATTCCTCTGCCTTTGGCTCAGGTCATGATCTCAGGGTCTTGGATTGAGCCCCGCATCAGGTTCTCTGCTCAGTGGGGAGCCTGCTTCCTCCTCTCTCTGCCTGCTGCTCTGCCTGCTTGTGATCTCTGTCAAATAAATAAGCTCTGTCTGCTTGTAATCTCTGTCAAATAAATAAATAGAACCTTTAAAAATTGACATTCTAAAAATCTTGGGGTGACTGGGTGGCTCAGTGGGTTAAAGCCTCTGCCTTCAGCTCAGGTCATGACACCAGGATCCTGGGATCGAGCCCCACATCAGGCTCTCTGCCCCGCAGGGAGTCTGCTTCCCTCTCTCTTTGCCTGCCTCTCTGCCTACTTGTGATCTCTCTGTCAAATAAATAAATAAAATCTTTTTTAAAAAATTGACAATAAAATACACAATAAAAGATAAATATTTAGTATATGTTTATTACAGTTTAAAAGACTCAGGAAGTGAAAATGTACCAAAATCAGAATTTTCATACGCTACATTTTCTTTACATTTACATTTATCAATAGATCCCACTGTTGCTGATCTTAGTGTTCACAGCTGAGCATCACTTTGAAAGAAACTGTGACTTTGATGAATTCTATGCCATTTATGCTTGAAAGAGTTGGTAAGACGTTAGTAATCAAAAACCAAGAATGAGTTTCATCATCAAGAAAATCTGGTCAGGCAGACACAATCACATTAAACAGTTTTGTTTATATTACCTTAAAATAGAGAATAACATTCAAGTAGGTTCTCTTTTTTTCTTTTCTTTTACAATTTATTTATTTATTTGTGAGTGGTGGGAAGTTGGTGGGAAGGGACTAAGGAAGAGGGGGAATCTCAAGCAGACTCTGCTCTCTACCTTGACATTGGTCCCACTACCCTGAGGTCATGGGTCTGAGCCAAAATTGAGTCACATGCTTAACTGACAGAGCCATCAGATGCTCCAAGATTGTAAGTTTTTAATTTCCAGCTCTTGAAATGTCAAATGACCATGTATACCTTTAGGCCATTATTCTGACAATAGAATTAAACCTCTCTTCCTGATCCCCAAAATGAGTCAAGCAAATAACAATCTTTATTTATTTACTTTTAAGATTTTATGTATTTATTTGACAGAGATCACAACTAGGCAGAGAGGCAGGCAGGGAGAGAGGAGGAAGCCGACTCCCTGCTGAGCAGAGAGCCCGATGCAGGACTCCTTCCCAGGACCCTGAGACCATGACCTAAGCCCAAGGCAGAGGCTTTAACCCATTGAGCCACCCAGGCACCCCGCAATCTTTATTTATTAAAGTGCATCCGTGTTGCTCAGAAATAGCAGCACTGTAAACCTTACTAACAAGATTCCATCATACACTTGTGTATGTACAGACATGTCACTGGAGCTTATAATTGGTCTGAATATTGATGTTCCTGCTTCTGATTTTTTTTTTCATGATGGCAAAAGTTTTTTAAATCAATCGTTTATTGATTGTTTAAATCAATTGTTTATTATTGACAATTATAATAATTGTTATTATTAACATTTTGAAATGTACAGAAAATTGAAAGAATAGTAAATAATCACCGAACTTTCTATCCCCTGGATTCAACAATTATTAAAAGTTTTCCAAATTTGCTTTATCTATTTATGATCTATGATTTTTTGATGAACCATTTGAGAATAAGTCACAGACATTGTGGTACTTCAAAACCTAAGTATTATAGTATGAATCTTGTAAAAATAAGAAAATTCCAGTATAAAACCATAATGCCACTATCATAGTTAAGAAAATGAAGAAATATCAATAATCATGTAGTCCTTTGTATTCAAAATTTCCCATTTTTTTCCAAAAAGGCTTTAAACACACATATGCTCAAATTACTTAAAACTAAAACACCTGGGGCACCTGGGTGTCTCAGTCAGTCAAACATTGGCCTTCAGCCCAGCTCATGATGCCAGGGTCCTGGGATTGAGTCCTACATCCGGCTCCTTGCTCAGCAGGGAGTCTGCTTCTCCCTCTCCCTCTGCCTCCCCCCACCACCCATGCTCTCTCTCTCTCAAATAAATAAATAAAATCTTTTTAAAAAAAGCTAAAATACACGGATATATATGTATTATACGTATATTGGCATATGAAATCCAGAGCTCAGGTCCGAAAGGTTCGGTCAAAAAAAATCAGAGCACTTTATAGTGAAGGTGAACAATCAGCAAGAATTTATTGACAACTGATCACATGCTAATTACCATTTCTGATTTTCTGAGTGTAAGGCTATATAGAAGCATCAAAGGCGTTGAGCCTATATTTGTGCTGAGTATAAGCAAAAGCATAACATATCAGCAGAAGTTTCCTGCAATTTTCTTTTTAATTGACAGGCTTTGTAAATGATTCAAAGAACTTCAATTTCATATAAAATATCAAGAAGGTAAAAATAAAGTCTATTTGTGATATTTTATCCTAAATATGTAATTTGTTCTTTTCTGACTTCTAAACCATAAAATAGCTTTCATGTAATAGTTACCTTGCATAGACCATAATTTTTTTGCAAGGGCATATTATCAGTCATAAGTAAAGATAATATTTGAATTATTTTGGTTACATTAAGTTGTCATGCTCTTTTGCTTTTAATAATAAGGTCTGTTTCATTTTGTGTTTCTGTGCATGGTACAGGGTGAGTTGTTTATGGATAGACACAAGACAGAGAAAGAAGGGATGAGAGAGAGAGAAGTCTTGAGTTGCACACAACCCCAAACATGGACTGGAGGACAAGAAAGGTGCACACAAAAGAGAGGTGAACCATTATATAATCGAGCACTAAATAATATACTGAGGAATTCAGAAAAGAGAAAGGTCAGCAAAGACATCAGAAGCTGCCAGAGCTTCCTGAAGATGGGAGTTGAGCCTTAAGGGATGGTCAGATTTGAATAGGAAACAGCAAGAAGGGCTCTACTGGTGAGTGAAACCATGTGAGGAAAGCCATATGGCACACTTGGAAGACAGTGGTTTGGGTAAAGGAAATTGATTGAGAAGCAGGGAGGGAGAAAGAAAGTTAGGGGTGGGGCGCCTGGGTGGCTCATGGGTTAAAGCTCTACCTTCAGCTCAGGTCATGATCCCAGGGTCCTGGGATCGAGCCCCGCATCTGCACCTTCGGGCTCTCTGCTCAGGAGGGTGCCTGCTTCCCCTCTTTCTCTCTCTGCCTGCCTCTCTGCCTGCTTGTGATCTCGGTCTGTCAAATAAATAAATAAAAATCTTAAAAAAAAAAAAAAAAAAAGAAAGTGAGGGGTAAAACAAACCTCATAGTTCCCTAGGGTAAAGGGTCTCTTCTTCGATTTGTACCCTGCTTTGTTCCAGAACTAATCTTAGGTAGATATGACAATCACTGTAGAAATGTAAGACTGGAATTCTGAATCAAAAATGGGTGGTTAGATTGGCTTAATGAAGGGAGTTGAGAGTAGAGAGAAATGGATGAAGTTGAAATTAAGTCAATGGCTATAACCCGTTTATTGACGTGGCATTCTGCTGACCATGGTTTTCCCTCCTTTTCCTCTCTTTTCCTTTTGTTCATCATAATATTCTTGGGACTTCACGGCTGACTATTGACTAGGATAAAATCATATTAACCTAAAATATATTGAAGTATTTCATAGTTATCCAAAGCATCTATTACAACTGAGTAATTAAAATAAATGTATTTTAGTAGCTTCCTACGAAAGCCTTTACAATCTATCTGGAGCCCAATCTTGGCCTTCCTGACAGATCTACCCTGGCAGGTGCACCCCCAAAAGAATTCCCCTTAGGGGGCACCATTCATCCATCAGAGAACTCTGCCCCATTAACACTAAAGGTGTTAGCTAGTCTGTTAGTAGGACTGGACATGGAGAACTTACTGCTGATATCAATTAGAACAGGATAGGTTATATGGCAGTACCAAAACCCCCTAAACTTCAATGACTTTATCCCATAAATCTGTGATTCTACCCACACTCTGTTTCTCTGCTCAGCAGAGTCATCAGAGACCCATTCTGACAGGACCCATTTTGACAGCTTCTTCCACAATTTCTAAAGCAGCAATAAAGGAGAAAGTTACAAAATTGTGCCCTGGTTCTGAAAGGTTTCACTCAGGAGTGACAAATCACTTCTAACCCATTTCATCAGCCAAAGTTACGTGGTCATAACCTAACTTCAAAGGGGGCAGAGGTACAATCCTACTATGTTCTTGGAAAGAGATGAATGCTAGACTATTCATGAATGTCCCAATGACTTTCACCACCTTACTCTTTTTTTTTCCTTTCTTCTTCCCTACCTTTTGTGACAACATATTATTTAATGAAAAACTCCCCGCTAGTGTAGGGTCACTCACTGAATAAGAGATTTGCTACCTCATGCACATTATACCTTTGAAAATACATTCTATGTAGTATTTTACAGTATTAGAATACAATTTCTGCAAATACTGCCCAATTCAGAGACCATCTGTAAGTTTATGGAAACTATTAGCTGTAGTGAACATAATTGCACTGAATCACATGTCTGCAGTATCTTCCTTTTTTCCATGGAAACCGGGAGACATTTTGCAACTTATCAACAAGTGTGTTGCCAGATTAGTACTGAAGGCTTGCTTCCAACTCATTGTGTTTGTCAAGGCACGGCCCAATTATCCCTAATGCATAGAAGAAATAGCTGTATATTTTCCACCGTGCCTCTCAGACTTCAATAGTTGGCTAAGTACTGGTCAATGTGTTACGCCATCACCATCCAGGAGGGTCAGTGGAAAGTTCTCTGTTTTCAGTGACAAGCATGCCTTAGCAGCTTGGAAGAATTAGTTATCTGATACCTTATAGTATGTTAAGGGCATTGGCCTTGGCGTAGAAAGAGCTTTGCACATGCTTGTTACCTATCTCAACTATATTTACTTATTTTCTATTTTTTAATTGATTTCCTATTTCGTTTTGCACTTTGCCGCCTGTCCATTTTTAATTTCTCTCCTTGGAATTCCCTTGAAACATGATTACATGTTGATGGAAAAGTGTCATAGGGGAAGACTAGTAAGATCCCACTTTGAGTTGTTTTTCCAGAAGAGCAAAAGTTAGGTTTGTCTTGGTGGCCACTGAATCCCCATTGCCTGGGATGGCTCCTGGCACATGATGCCCCCAAAATACTATTGGATTAATAAACAAGGGAATGACCAATAGATAGAGAAGACATTATTGGCTTACCTACACGGTAGTTCTCTATGATTCTTTTGACCAATGGCAAAAACTGTAAGGAGCTGGACTGGAATGAGAGATGGAGAAAACTTCTCTTATTAAATGAAACTAACAAGCCCTAGTTTTGCTCTCCAATGATTTTAGTGGCTAGGTTGTCTTCATCTCCCATTACTCCCTAATCAAGTCAACTTCTCAGCCAAACTGAACCACCGACTTTTTTCTAAATGGTCCTGCTCCTTGTTGAATTTTTGTCCCCTGCCCCAAAAGATATGTTGGGGTCCTAGCCCCCAGTATCTCAGAATGTAACCCAATTTAGAATTAGGGTCATGGCAGATATCATTGGTTAAGATGGGGTCATACTGGAGTAGGGCCGACCCTTACTCCAATATGACTGGTGTCCTTGTAAGATAGTCACATGGACACAGAGACACACAAATAGAATGTGGTGTGACAACGAAGGAAGGCAGAGAATGGGAGAGATGGGAGGGCTCCCCCAGGAATGCTGAATACGGCCTGCAAACCAGCGCAAGCTGGAAGAGGCAAGGAAGATCCTCCCTTACAGGTTTCAGAAAGAGAGCAGGGCCCTACTAAGTAGACTCTGGACTTATAACCTCCAGGGCTGAGGCCATAAATTTCTGTTGTTTTCAGTCCCCCAGTCTGTGGCACTTTGTTACAGCAGTCCTAGGACACAAAGGTGCTCCTCATGCCCAAATGTTTTATCTCTTCCATCTCATCTTCACCACGTGGTCCATCTCAAGACCTTCCTCAATACCTCTTCTTGGGTAAAATCTCGAAATTATCTCCAAAATATGAGATGGGACGGCTCCTCTCACCTCCTGGAACAGCTGTGCCTATTGTGGAGTTGACGGTGAGGAACGTCCAGAAGATTCTAAAGAGATAGTTCTGAGAGTATCAAGGTGAGGAGAAGTACAATGAGTGAAACAAAAGAGTACATTCAGGGGAAAGGATACCGGTCGTGGAGACCTGGGAGGAAAATGGCGGGGGTGGGGGAGGGGCAGGAATACAGAAAGCTTGTACACACAACAGTTTGAAAGCAGCGTGAAGGCCCCAGGAAAGGTGTCACTGTCTAGGTGCACAGACACCACTCCAGGTTCCCTGGCAAAGAGGCTTCCTCCTCACTAATGATACTTTGCTGACGAAACTGCTTGCAATTGAAATAAATACTGTGCAGAACCATCTGTGGCCCAGGAGCTCCCCTCGACTCAGACAAGATCGGAGAAGCAGTTTGGGAAGGGTTGCGCCACAAAGAATGAGATCGTGAGGTAAGGACTTGGAGTTATAGATAAAGGGCAAACCCATTTTGAATGCATTTTGATAAAAAACAAAAAAAAAAAAAGGAAGGGAGGAAGGAAGGAAGACGCGGGATGGGAGGGAAGGGGGGGTCCTTCTGGATATGCTTGTTATTTCCCTCATGGCCTTTTGGTCAAGTCAATTAGATAATAAATTATGAATAATCATCTCTACTGGCATTAAAAAACACTCACAGTGAGAAATGAGGGACGCTCTGGTGACCCACGGCCATTTGCTTGGGGTCAGCACAACTGCCACAGCCTGTTGCGTAAATGGTTCTCCCTATTCCTGTTGTCACCTCCTGGGCTTGGCTGCAGGAGGGAGTAACTGTCACAGAGAGTCTAGTGTGGTGCTTATCACTGGCATTTCAGTCATCTTTGTTGAAAAAACAACAAAGTAACAATCATTTTCAGTGAAAATGAATTAAAGAGACAAAACAGATAGACACACTGGGACCGACGGGGAGGGGAGAGAAGAGGCTACTTTAGGGAGGGAAGAAGCTAGAAGCAAGGTATGGGGTGAGCCCACCAGCTGTGGGGTGGGAGTTGGGGGGAGGCCAGGGGACAGGTGCACTTCCCCATCAGGCAGAACCAGCCAATTAGGCCTCCAAAACATTCCGGCAGGAGAAGCCTATGACAGTTCAAAAAAGCCTTTTTAATAGTCCTCTAATTTGTCAGAGTTTATACTTATTTTATGGTTTATAATTCTAACATAGTTTATAAATTTTTCCACGGCTTAGAGTTTTCAAGGCTTTCGTGACGCTGTAGGTTTTTGAGGTAGAGGAATGCTGCGCGGCCCCAGTCTGGGGCCGAGGAAGCTGGTAGAAAGAGTGTGTGGCCGCTGATAGGAAAGCTAAGAATAACAAATGAGTAGCAGAGGGAGCAAAAGGGGGGCTGGATGGTCTGGAGAAATTCTGGAAACTTACTGCAGAGGCTTGCAAAGGGCCGTCCACCACTTGTGTGGGTGAATAGGGTTTATTTAAAGAGATAGGAAATGATGGATGGCGGTGGTTCGGCTCTTGCCCCCGACAGGGCTGCTTACGTCAGGATGACGTCATGGGCAACGTGGGGAGGTTCCAGAGTAGTGGGAGAAGGAGTAAGAGCCTAAGAATAGCAGGAACCTGGCTCCTGCCTGAATGGAAGAGTGAGCGCCACTGGCTGTCCAAGGCGAAGGACACGTGTGCGTGCGTGCGTGCGTGCGTGTGTGTGTAAGGGCACTCACTGCCCCAGAGGCAGGTGGTGGTGAGGGCTGTGGCCGCCCAGGGCTGGTGCATTGTCTAAGGGACCCCCCACAATTATTTCACAATTATTCACTGGTGGGTGCGGGAGCAGCCCATCAGGGAGCTCGTCACTGCAGCCAGGGGCCCCAGAAATCCATCCCCATTTGGAGCCAAATCATTTCTCTGCTATGACTGATATGCCTCCTGTCTCTCCCTGAGGCCGGTGACCTGGGGAAACCTTCCTGTCACACAGAGCAGAAGAATGAGTGCCTGGAGTCACAAAGGACACTTAGAGATGCTGGCTTTGTAAACTCGGTGTGTACAGATCAATTAGAAGGTGCGAGAGTGACTCCAGGTGAGTCACTGACCAACTTAATCAGCACGTGATAAACAGCTGCTGGGCAGAGGGCCCAAGGAAGCCTTCCTATTAACTCTTGGCTCTAGTTTGGTTACCTCAATAGCCAGAGGTATTTCCCGATTCCTTCTAGTGACAGTTATGGGCATGTTAGCATTACCTGGATGTGACTAAGCCCACTTCCCTTCGGAGCAGGCTGGCCACTCTTGAGTTTGACACTCGGTGTGGACTGATTGCGCTCCTTCCAGCACCCACCTCCTCTGGCTCTGAAACCCGGCTTCTTGCTCCGTCCTCGACGCTCTCCACCTTCCTGCTGGAGGTATCCACAGCACAGACATGATCTGTCTCCTTTCTGTTGCTAAACACCATTAACACAAAGCAGTTGCACATAACAGAGTTTCCCGAAGATGTTGTGGCTAATGAGGACAGACAGAGCTATTAGATTCCGGAGCAGGAAATCATTTCAAAGTCCACATTAGACATCAGTGTTCCTAGAATCGCCTCAGCCATTCCCTCCACAAGGGATTTCTCTCCCTGTCCCTCCTTGGCACGCTCAGCGTGCCCCAAAGCTGGAGTTGCTTAAAAAGAGATCAAGAGGGGCACCTGGTGGCTCATTTGGTTGAGCATCTGCCTTCGGCTCAGGTCATGATCTCGGGGTCCTGGGATTGCCCGGGTGTCTCCCTGCTCAGCGGGGAGTCTGCTTCTCCCTCTCCCTTTTCCCCTTCCCTTGCTTGTGTGCGTGTGCTCTCGCTCTGTCTCGTTCATTCTCTCTTGAATAAATAAATATTTTTTAAAAAAAGAGATCAAGAAATAACCCACCCTTCTGTTCCATCCTTTATATAGATGGAACTACCATTTATTAAATGCCAGGGACTTCACTGACAGCTTATATTATCTCATTTAATCCTCTCAACAACGCTGTGGTAGACATACTTACTTTACAGATGAAGAAATTGAAACTCAGAACCGATAACTTGGCCAGGGGCACAACCTGGCCGAGATCTGACCACAGCCCCGTCTCCCCCAAGCCCACACTCTTCACTGTTGCACCTGCGGCCTCCTGGCATAGCCTGACTGTTCACATATCCTTGTGTCAGCAGAATTCAGGTTATTACTCACCCCTTAACTCAGTTAAGCTTTCTGTAGAGTCAGTTAAAAATGTCCCTAACATTTGTTTCATGCAATGAAATCCTTTCCCCCAAGAGCTCTCTCTCAAACACAACGCTCCCTCCGCTGAGAGGAATTTCATACCCACTCTGATCTCCACGCCACTGAGCTGTTCCTCCTGCCTGGCTCGCCCAGATAACTTTCTGCTGTCTCGGCTCCCCTCCTCCCAATGTCTCTGCTTTGTCAGCTCTTCTCCAGAAAAGCCTCATTTAACACCAGGAACAAGGATCCATTTGCCCCACTTCCTTCTTCCAACATGTGAATCCAGCCCCACGGAAAGGGCAACAAGAGAATCTTTAACTCTTACACAGAATCTCTCAGCTTTTTTCCCCTGGTGGCCGTGGGAAAGAAGGAGGCACTTTCCCTAACCTGAAGCTCTATTTTCTTCCTCTTATCTCCTGGGCCTTCTTGGAGCTGAGCTTGGCGCTCCATTAAGCCAGGACCCTCAGCTCCCCCTGAATCTTCATAATTCCCAATGATGTCCTTGCCACAGGTTGGGATAACAGCCACAGAGAAGAGAGAGAGGGAGAGACATAGCACACCTCCAGGGGAGTTCTCCTGTAAACACTGTGCACCCCGCCCCTGACCTTGCTCTGCAAGACTGTAACAACATGAGCCCACAGTCCAGAAGAGACCTTAAACCAGGGAATGGGGAGAAACAACAGCTCTGCCGCCCAAACTCATATACAGTCCTTCCCCAAGCACTCATGGGATTCTTGAACCAAACAAAAGACGACTTTGAGGACCTATTTGGTATGAGGCGTGCCCGCAGGGAAATGTGTCTCCAAGAAAAGAAAGGAAGCATACACCTCGCTGATGGAATTTACAGCCTATTTCTAGAGCTAGGAACTTAAAGAGAATCATCCCCATCAGAGAAGATGTGCTGCGTCTGTGTCGTGCAGACAGCGAGGGCTGCAGGAGCCCCGAGGAGGCAGAGAGCACGACCTACCCGGGCATGGCAGACAGGAGGCGAGGCCGGAGATGAGGCCCGCGGGCACGTAGCCCCCGCTTGGCAGGCCGGGAGGGGCAAGGGCATTGCGAGAAGGACATGAGCAAAGGTGCGGGGGCTGGGATACGCATGATGTGTTCAAGGGACAGTGAGTCATCCCCTCGGCTTTCTTTACAGCTGCCACATAATAGTGGGCACATAACAGGTTATTATTTCGTTTTCTTTTCTTTAAGAAAAGAACTGCAAAAAGAAAGTGAGACCCAAATTCTCAAGATAGAAAACATGCCCGTGATGCCAGTGCCGGGCGACCCTGAGGAGGTGAGAATTCCTGAGCCCCAAAGGAACCAGAACCCTGACAAAATTCTCACCCCTGTTTGCTGGAAACTCCATTTATTTAAGGCTGCGGTGCAGGAGTCTGTTCTTTGGAAATCCTGAAAATAACCTGGTCGGACTTACTAAGCACAGTGTCAGCAGTTAGGCTGGCTGTCAGAATTGATCACCAACTTTCCTGCTGTTTTAAAACCCTCTAAAGCTATTTGGAGCCAGGAAATGTCTCTGATGAAACTAATCCTGGTAACATTACCTACACGAATGTCTTTGTGATGTTACATCAGTAGTGGCTGTGGGGGCGGGGGTGGTGGTGTTTTAAGGTGCATTTCCTGAGGATTAGAATGCTCTTTGGGATGAGTGTTGGAATTTCCGGGTGTGTATGAAGCATGGTGGGCCAGTCCCCCACCAAGACATAAGCAGGAAGATGTTTTGCTTTTCTGGTATTTTCTGTTGAAGATGTTTTTGTTTTTCCAGTGTTTTCTACTGGAGAATATCAGCTGCTTCTAACTTGAAACTTATGGGAAGTTCTCCTTTATGTATCATCCTTTACAAAAATAGTGTGTAACCCACCTGCCTTTCCGAAACGGTTACTATCCATTTCCAGTGTATTTAAAAGGGAAATTAATTGTCACTTCATGATTTGAGCAAAACAAATATTACCAGAGGCCCGAAGGAACAATCACTTGAGACATTGTGTTCTCTTAGTCATAGGCACATACTAGGAAAAATTCAACTAAGCCTCACCCGGGGGTATTAAAATAGCCCTTTTCCCAGCTCAGAATCACATTTCAAAGGGTGCCTAGGTGCAAAGCTAAGCCAAGTATAACCTAGCCAAGATAGTGCCAAGAGTAATGCGTTGTTTTTCATTTTGTTTTAAACAACAGAAGGCAACAGCACAGAGCTGGGAATGCCCAGAGAAGGAGCAGAGAGCCACCCTGAGCCCCAGGGAGCTGGGTGACCTTGAACAAGTCACTTAACCTGTCTGGGTATCTGCATTCAGAAAATGAGGGAGACTGCCCACTGTGCCATAACATGTATTGACCAAAATGAGAAGATATGAGCAAAAGCATTTTGTAAATGGCAGGGTTTTCCTCCAACACTGAAAGGAATCAGAGAGGTGGCTATTTGGGGAAAATGAGATATGTGCAAAGCTTCTTTTCAAAAATGATTTAGTATCTTCCATCTCAGGCGGTTTAAATGTAGCAATTACAGATTCATTAATTAATACCCTAAGAAAATACTGTTATACTATCACTCTGTCTTCTAAATGAACCATTTCTTTTTTTTTTTTTCACTGTCATTTGTAATTTTCTTCTATTACCTGGAGGATAATGGAGTGCGATTTCTCTAAGTGTCTTCGGTCCAGAGACAAAAGGCTTTTTCCGCTATTCTCAAGTACACCAGGTGAACCGTGATTTATTTGACAATATAATACACTTTTTTCAAATAAAGTAAGGAAATGGAGGGTGTTCCAGCAAGTCACATGGAGGGAGGTGTTGAGGGGAAAGTGTAAAAGAGGGAAGAGAAGAGAATATTGAAGGGACGTATCCGGATATCTCCAGCATTGAAATTCGTTAAACAAGACGACTCCTGAGTGAAGGGAGCAAGTCCCCATCTGCCTGTCAAGGTGTCTGGGCCTCAGCCGGCCCCTCCTGGCTTCCCCACTGCTCTGTTCCTTTCTGAAAGCTGATCAGCAAGTATGTGGCAGAGCACTTTGCTAAGAGCTCCGTGATCTGTTGTTTAAGGAAAGAGAGAACCCGTGCAGCCAAAGTCACACACCAATTCCCCAAAGCCTGATTTTGCTGCCTGAAGCCTGATCACTGTCCCCACCTGGATCTTATTCCCAAAGAGCTTAACTGCTCCCTCCCTTTTATTTGAGGCAAAATGATTAGGGGACGTGATCCTCATACACTGGCAAAGGTCCCACCCTTACTAACGGTGCATCTTTCCTCAGAGATTTTCTACTATTACTTAACGTGGTGTCTGTCCAGTCGGGTGGGGGGCAGTGATCGGCTTGAAGCCGGTGGCCCGGGCATGGAAGGATTCCCCTCGGGCAGAACAAAGGACACTGAGAGGGAGCAGCAGGCTGGACAGCAGAGAGGCTGTCCACGGCCAGACAGGGGGTGGAGGCTGTTTTTAAAGGAGGAAGGTGAGGGGTGCCTGGTCAGTCAGCTGGGCATCTTGCCTTCAGCTCAGGTCACGATCCCTGGGTCCTGGTCCTGAGATCAAGCCCTGCATCGGGCTCCCTGCTCAATGGGGAGCCTGCTTCTCTCTCTCCCTCTACCCCCCAACTCGTCTCTTGCTGTCTCTTGCTCTCTCTCTTTCAAATAAAAAATAAACTCTTAAAAAAAATAGAGAGGGGAAGTAAGGAAGTATGGTAATATATGGAATTTCCCTTTTTCGGTATCTGGGCCTGGTCATAAGTATTGGTTAGTTAGGGCCTATGGGTATTTGGGGATGGGTCACCTCATGGGCGTATCGTTGTCTAAAAGAGGCCTCTACACTGAACAGTTGCCTTGAACTGCCTGCAGGAAACATAGTTTCAAGGAGGCCTCCCCAACCGTCTCTGGGAGCCCTCAGTGCCTCCTCACAGAGGGGTGGGGACCCATTCCCTGCTGTCCTAATGGGCCTGGGTACTATAATCCCAGGAATTCCCTCCCCACCCTGTTTTGTGAAGGAAATGCTATGTGGCAAGGGAGACACAGGAAGGCAGTGTTTTACCCAAGCGCCACCTTCTCTACCCATCATCCTCCCGCATCTCTGGCCACTGGGGTCTCCTGTGCACCACACGCCCCCAGTCCTGGCTCTTCGTCACCACTAGTGACCACGGAGATAGCTGAGATGGATTCTTTCTATCAAGAAGTGGGTGGGTGGGGGGGTGCCCAAGTGGCTCAGCAGGTTAAGCCTCTGCCTTTGGCTCAGGTCATGATCTTAGGGTCCTGGAATCGAGCCCCTGCATCGGACTCAAAGTACTGTCTATAAACCAGCAACATGGGTATCAGCTGGGGGTTTACCAGAAATGCAGAATCTCAGGTCCTACCCCAGACCTACTGAATCTGCATTTTAACAAGGTCCCCAGGTGATTTGTCTGCACATTAACATCTAAAAAGGAGATTGTTCAACCAATCTCTGGGTCAAGTGGAAACTTCTCAGCTTGAGGTACTCTCAGCTTGAATACCCTCCTGCCATAGGGTACTACCTGCGAGGTTGTGGGGGTGGGGAGGCTTTTCAAATGGGCTCCCTGGGGGTTGTGTGGCCAACTTGAGAGTTGTTCCCTGGAGTCGAGAGCATAAAGAAATTCTCCGAGGGTGCCTGGGTGGCTCAGTGGGTTAAGCCTCTGCCTTCTGCTCTGGTCATGATCTCTGGGCTCTCTGTTCATCAGGAAGCCTGCTTCCCCCTCTCTGCCTGCCTCTCTGCCTACTTGTGATCTCTCTTTCTCGCTGTGTCAAATAAATAAATGAAATCTTAAAAAAAAAAAAGAAGAAGTAGAGAAGGAAGTTCTTATGTGACTGGGATTTTGTCTAACAGTGAGATGTGAGTGAGATTATGACCCATTCCTGCATCTCGCTAAAGTCAGAGGTCCCGGCATGTGACAAGCCAGCCTCCCTTAAAGCTCGAAGGGGAGGAAGGAGCTCATTAATGGTGCTTATTGAAAGTTCAAAGGTTGCTTCCTATAAATATAACCTGAGCACGCTGACTGACTGCCTCTTCCAAAATTAGTTTCTTAAACAAGTTAATTAATTCCTCTGCTCCCCAGGTCATCTGACCAAGACCACAATGGAAGGAACATGGGAAAATCTTACTGAGAAGAAAGCTTTTATGGTCAGATAAAATAAAAATATTAGTTCACTGATGTATTTAAGGTTTTAAACCTTTACACAGGCAATGTCTTTGACATTCCAGTTCCAATTCCTTGACTAGGCATTGTAATATCATGTCTCAAATAGCAAAGATGAAAAAATTTCTACTGTAGTTCCTATTTACCGAGTGCTTACTCTGTGTCCGGCAGTGTGTTAAGAAACTTAAATGTATGGTTGCATTTAGTCCTCACATCTACCTTCTGAGATAGAAATTATTATTATTCCGGGGCACCTGGGTGGCTCAGTGGGTTAAAGCCTCTGCCTTCAGCTCAGGTCATGATCTCAGGGTCCTGGGATAGAGCCCCGCATCGGGCTCTCTGCTTGGAGGGGAGCCTGCTTCCCTCTCTCTCTCTCTCTCTCTGCCTGCCTCTCTTCTTGTTTGTGATCTCTGTCCAATAAATAAATAAAATCTTTTAAAAAATTATTATTATTTCCAGTTTACAGATGAAGAAACTGAGACTGATTGAAAGAATAAGAGGCTACCTGGCTAGTCGGTGGAGGAACCAACATTTGAATCCTGCCAAGGTGGCTTCAAAACCTATACTCTTTATACCTACAAATACATTCTTACTTTCTCCTTTGCAAGAACTGGGAAGGCCCATCCTGGAATTCATTATTTGGTAAAATTGGGTTTGCTGGGTAGAGAAGGCATATAGGTCCTATTAAATAGAAGATTGTGGAATCTGATATGAATTACTTGGGATGTCACTCTCAGGACTATTGCCCAAGCTCAGCAGCGAGTGCCAGAGCTGGAGGTTCAGCCCAAGAACTTGCCCCAGAGATTTCACACTTCTGCCAGTCACTGCAGGATGCCTCTCAGGGTGTCTGTCTTAGTCCTCATTCCTTGAGAGCATCAGGAGGGAAGAGGAGATGTTTTCCACTGTGATTCAGTCTGGTCCCCTGGTATCTCCATCACCAACTGGCAAATATCCTTCTCAAGCTGAAGGCTTGCCCAGGGCCCCCCCGTGAATCTCACACCATTTCTAAGTGTTCAGAATGCTTATGTACCCACTTTTCTGCTCCCCCAAGTTCCAATCTTCTTCCCATCATTTATGTCACTTTACTGTTACAAATCCAGTCCACGTCCAAGAAGCTCAGAAACTGTACTATCTGGTGAGGCAGGGAAATTTGTTCTTGAGGATAAGGGTCAAGGTAAGAAAATAAAGATGTATAAAATCAGAAGCTAAAACACACACACACACACACACACACACACACACACATATTTCCAAAGGAGGAAGTCCTAATGGTTTTCTGAATGCACAAATAATAGCTTGTGAGAAGCTTTTAAAGAGCTTTCCTGCTAACTCAAAAGGCCCAAGGTTGAATTCTTTTTTTTTTTTTTTTTTTTTTGAGGTTTCTTAATGGAATCTAAACACTTCATTGTGTTCACCAGAGCAGCGAATTGAATGTAAAGTGGCCGCAGACCCTAAAAAGGAGGACTATGACTTGGAGTTTGCATGAAATACATTCTTTTTTCTTCTTCTTCTTCTCCTCCTCCTCCTCCCCCTCCTCCCCCTCCTCCCCCTCCCCCTCCTCCTCCTTCTTCTTCTTCTTATTTATGGTATTTATATGCTCCTATGAGAGATGAGGCTGACTTCTAGGACTGTTTTCCTTTTTCACCAGCGGTCCCACTGGAAGGGTCCGCCCCTTCCAACCGCCTCCCCTCACGCCCAAGTAACCACGTGGGGGCGCTCTAACGCCTCCTTCCCTTCCCATGGCCATTGTCCGCCCCCCACTCCCACCCCCACAGCCTTCTCTCCACAGGGTTGACCCTATTTCTGGGGCCTCTTCTAACATAACGGTCATCACCAACCTCACTAGTTTCTTAAAAAGAAACAAAGGGCCATATTCTTAATATATTGAAAAATAGCACATTATGTGGTTTTTCAAGGAGCATTTAGGAGGACTAGACTTCAAAAGAATCTCCTCAGATAATCAGGGCAGATATTATCTGTTCCTTTAGAACAGGCACGTTGGCTTTGCGGAGCTGGACTCTGTGTTAAACCTTGAGTGGTTCTGAAGCCTCAGGTTCTCCTTGGCCAGGGCTCCTTCCTGCAATCCTGACCTGAGATCCAGCCTTATTTTGAAGGAAGATCATCTTTTCATGAAGACATCAAAACAATAAACAGCAATAAGAATAATACAATAGAAAACGAAAATCATAGAATCACATTTCCAGTATTTACTTGTAAGATGATTTCAATCTCAAGAAGGAAAAAAACAAATCTCAATCCCTTTTCAAAGTTGAATATAAATCCATTTAAACACGGAATAGACAGCTTGCCCAGATCCTTTCCCCACCCTTCCAGGCATACTAGTCAATTTAATTAATGGGCAAACAGCCCGATGGTGGATTTTTCTGAGAGTAGCATGAACGATCCATCCTTGAACGGAGCTTGTTGGCATACCACTCTGGCCGCGTGACAGGAACAGAACAGAGTCGTATGGTTTCCTGGAAAGTAATTGCTTGGCAGGGCTCTAGCCTGGGCGGGTCCACATAGAAAAGTGCTCAGGTGGCCCTCTCTGGTGCCAGGGCCATGGTGGATGGCAGAGGGTGGGCGTTGACTGTGTGTGTGATGGTGCGAGGTCCAGAGGGGGTGGGGGAGGGGAAGACAGAGCAAGGCAATAGAGAGAAACCCAAAGGACCAGGCTGTAATCCGTTCATTTAGCCATCCCACGTATACTCAGTATCTACCACTTGCTCAGCACTGAGTGAAGAGTTTTGCAGAAGGAGCATAAGAGCCCAACTTAGGTGCGCCTGGGTGGTTCAGGTCATGATCCTAGAGTCCTGGGATTGAGCCCCACATCGGGCTCCCTGCTCAGCTGGAAGCCTGCTTCTCCCTCTCCCACTTTCCCTGCTTGTGTTCCCTCTCCGGCTGTGTCTCTCTCTGTCAAATAAATAAATAAAATCTTAAAAAAAAAAAAAAAAAGATTCTGAGATTCAACAAACTTAAAAAAAAAAAAAGACCAATTTTAAAGGATATTAAAAAAAAAAAAAAGTCCATGCCTTTGATAAACTCTCTGTTCAGATGCGGAAATAGCTTTTGAAGAAGTTATGTAATGAATATATTGAGTTCCTACTCTGTGCAGTAGGGGTATCTGACAGGCTTCAAGACTCCAAATTGAAATATTGATACATTCCTATGTAAAGAACCAGCTTTTAGAGCCCATTTTATTGGCATGGTCCATGTTATACAGAAGTGAGGAACAAGACTGCTTTTAGAATTACCCCACGATTGTGACCATGTTAAAATTTGAATCAGCTAGAAAACATTTTGCAGAATTTGCTGGAAGCCTTTACGGGACTTTATTTATTTATTTATTTATTTTCAGAAAAACAGTATTCATTATTTTTTCACCACACCCAGTGCTCCATGCAATCCGTGCCCTCTATAATACCCACCACCTGGTACCCCAACCTCCCACCCCCCCTTTCCGGGACTTTTTTTAAAGGAGCTGGCAGAAGGAGCACACTCACATCTCAGACTTTAGGCCAATAAGGCATCCGCCCTGTTCCCAGAACCAGCACTTGCTCGGAGAGGCCCTCCTCCACCTGCATTTCCATGTCTTTACAAATAAGAGCCTCAACCACAGTCGGCCTGGTGTGACCTGCTTCACAGAAACGATCTCAGCACTGTAGTTGTGGATTCCCTGGCCCTGTCCACCGTCAGCGAATGGGGGAGAAACCCTTCGTGCACATTTTAAAAGGTCTTAGGCTCTCCCTTCTATATAAAAATGTCTTTCGGAGACCGAGGGCTTATGCCAGTGATCTCACACTCCACACACACCAACAGTAGGACACCAGGAGCTGGGCAGGCCTTCAGGCCGTGTTTAACCTGTTCACCCCGTTCCTCTTGGTCCTCTGAGCTAGGAACTTGGGGTGCCGCACCAGTGCATGCTTCCCTGTTTTTTAGCCATCATTTTTCGCTAAAGGAGGAAAGACAAGTGTCTCCAGAATGCCTTGCTTGCTTTAAGGCAACACCAGCATTGCTGGCACCCACTGGCCTTACGGCTTGTCACCAAAGCCTCCACAAAGGGTGTCTGCCAAAGAAAGGTCTGCACAGAGCAAAACACACCTTGCTTTCACCCTGTCCCTAGCTTTGATTTGGGGCAAGACTTGGTTTTCATATTTGCAAACCAAAAGAGGAAGACCTATGATTTCGAAGGTCCTTTCCAGCTTAAATTTCCATGTAAAAGTCAAAGGGGGAGGAAATACTAGGCAGGGGTCATTAAGATTCTCTGCCCTGTAGCTGAACCAAGAGAATCTGTATTAATATTTACTTAAAAATGCTTTTTGTAGAATTTATTTTAATTTTTATCTAGAAGTTTATAAAATTTATTTAAAATCAACAGTTTAATTGACAATTAGTTCAGGGCAGCATAACTGTTAGGGGTTGGTATACACACAAGAGCCCTGAACTCTGAGTGGAAAGACCTGAGTTCCAAGCCAGCAAAGAGATACTGTGGTTTACCCAAGGGGAAAAAAAATCGTGATTTGGGAGCTCAAATTCTAGCTCCATCACTTGCTAGCTGTGAAACTTTGTGCAAGTTACCTAAACTTTCAGAGTCTGTTACTTGATTAGTAAATGGGAATAAACAATATATCACCAGATTGTAGTTTAAGATATACGGACATAAAGTTCAAGGTTTTTTTAAAGTAATCTTTACACCCAATGTGGAACTCAAACTCACAACCCCAACTGAGCCAGCCAGGCGCCCCCATAAAGCTTAAGATTTATTAAGCTCTTGGCATAGGGTAGAAACTCAGTAAATATTAGTATATGTAAATGGCTGTTCTAAGATCTCTTAGGGAAGGAAAACTAACATATTTTGTGTTCCAGCTTTGTGCCAGAAACTTCCATGACTTCATCCTGTAATCCTGATGATGTGGTTCCTGTTGTCTGAATTTTAGCCTAAATTCACATTCCCCAGGTGTAGTAGACATTCTATCTTTTTTTACCCAATCCAAAAAATAATTAGGAAGATTAAAATAATTCAATGTGAAAGAGATTTGCAAATTGTTGATATTTATATAAATGGGAATATCCTAGCTATTGATTTATTAGACACTCTATATAATAATGTTCAATCCCCCAACCTGCGTTTATTCAGATCCAATCATTTGGTCATTGATTCAGAACATGGTCTCTGTTCCCAGTGGCTTTATAACCAAGGACACCAAAAGAACACCCCAGGAACTAATGAGAATAGTCAGAAACAGCTGAGTTGCCACTGCAGGTGAAAGTCGTTAAAAGAGAATGATGTGACTTAAAAGATAATAAATTTAAGGTGAAGAGATTGAGAAAAGAAGGGACACTTTACATAAAGGAAATAGCATGAAAATAAGAAGCCTATGAAGAAATTAGGATCCTTGTCATTTATAGGAATATTAAGTATTAAATCATTAATGGAGCGAATACTTATTGAGCACCTATTATGTGCCAGGCACTATTCTAAGCGTTGGGGGGTACAGCAGCGAACAAATTAAAAGGTAACTCCCTTGAGGAGCTGATATTCTAGTGGGTAAGACAGAATAAGTAAAATAAGTGAATATATTATATAGAATGTTAACTGATGAGCATGACAGCAAAACCAGAGCAGAGCAGGGTGGGGGATCAAGAGTGACAGGGGTGAGGTTGTGGGTGGCAGTAGAAAATAGAGTGATCAGACTAGGGATCACAGAGAAGATAACACTTGAGCACAGGCTTGAAGGAGGTGGAGTAAGTCAAGGACTTCCCAGGGAAAGCTTCGGGCAGAAGGAACAGTTAATGGTTCTCAGAGCATGGTCCCCACCCAGGTCACAAATGGTAATAATATCTGGAAACTTACTAAAAACACACATTCGCAGGCCCCATCAGTAACTGTGGTGCGGCCAAGCAATCCACCCTCCAGGGACCCTGAGGTTCCCTAAAATTTGAGAGTCATTGAGCTGTATCATCAAGGTCCTGTGGGCTTGTGCTAACTTCTGCCAGTCTTGTGCAAGAGAGAGTGAGAGAAATAGGAGGTGACATCTGGAGACAGAACAGCACGGTGAGATGGGAGTCAGAGCAGGAGAGATCCTGGGGCGCCTGGGTGGCTCAGTCGGTTAAGCAGCTGCCTTTGGCTCAGGTCATGATCTCAGAGTTTTGGGATCGAGCCTCCCTGCTCAATGGGGAGTCTCCTTCTCCCTCTCCTTCAGCCTCTCCCCCTTCTCCTGCTCTTTCTCTCTCTCAAATAAATGAAATCTAGAAAGAAAGAAAGAAAGAAAGAAAGAGAGAGATAAAGAAAGAGAGAAAGAACAAGAGAGAGCCTGTGAAGTCTTGTTAGCCATTGTAAGGACTTGGGTTTTTACTCTGAGTGAAATCTGAAGACATTTCAGGACTGTGACTATCCCTGACACGACGTGCTTTGAAAATATCATTCTGGCTGCTGTTAAGAATAGATTGTATAGAGGGTGCCTGGGTCGTTAAGTGGTTGTCTTCTGTTCCGAACATGATCCCAGGATCCTGGGATTGAGTCCTGCGTCACGCTCCCCACTACTTCTTCCTTTCCCTCTGGCTGCTGCTTCCTCTACTTGGGCTCTCTCTCTCTGTGTCAAATAAGTAAATAAAGTCTTTAAAAAAAAAAAAAAAAAAGATTGTAGGGGCCCCCGGGTGGCTCAGCTGTTAAATGTCTACTTCAGCTCAGGTAATGATCCTGGGTCCTGGGATCGAGCCCTGCATTGGGCTCGCCATTCAGTGGGAGGCCTGCTTCTCCCTCTACCACTCCCCCTGCTTGTGATCCCTCTCTCTCTTTCTCTCTCTCCCTCAAAAAAATAAATAAAACCTTAAAAAAATAGATGGTAGATGGGCAAATGTAGAAAATTGTTTTTCAGGAATGCAGGCAAAAAATAATAAATGGTGACTTGGATTAAGAAGGTAGTAGTAAAGATGGAGAGAAGAAGGGGAGTCTGAACACATTTTGAAGGCAGAGTCAAGGGATCTCCTGACAGAGTAGATGTAGGAATGAAAGACAAGGAAAGATATTGAAGATGTTTTTGGCCTGAGCCACTGGAAAGTTGAGTTGCCATCAGTGAGATGGGGAAGGTGCAGGTCAAGCAGGTGTGTGATGAGAGGAAGGGTGGAAGAGGACATTCAGTTTGGGACATGTCTGCACTGTCCATTCAACCTCCACATGGAGATGTTGAGTGAGTAGTTGGCTGTATGAGCCTGTATTGAATTGAATCAACTAGTCGTCATGCTGAGTTGAGAACAAATGTCACCAATACCATCGAGAACTGATTCTGCTCCTTTCGGATCCAGAGTGATGTTGTCAGCATTCTTAGACTTTTTACTACTTATTTCTTTATAGTCCACATATCCAAAAGAGACACTTTTTTTCTCCACCAGCTAAAAGCTTTCCAGACTCAGTTCCAGAGACTTCCTCCACAGGAAGTTCCTGGGTTTGGAGAAATGGAGGCAGTGGGTTGCTTAGCTCTCTGGACTTTTGGTGAAAATCAATGGAATATCCTCATGCTAGATTTTGCCTTTTTATCTGAAGTCCTACCTATGTGGTAATTTAGAGAGGTTCTCCCCCCACAAGGGAAAAAAAAATATATGGTAGCATTAGCTCAGGGTACATGACAAGAAGCTCCAATCATAGACTAGGAGAAAGTGTATGTTATAAAGGAGCCAAACATCTCACTATAATTAACTGTTTTATCAGCTGCTTTGAAAACATATCATTGAGAATTTCCAGAAGAAAAAGAGTTGGGTTTCCCAGCTGAGACTGTTTGGAACCTGGTCGCTGGGGTTTCCATAACTAAACTATCATTAAACATTTTCACCACTGAAGGGGGTCATTAGGTGTGCAAGCCCGTTTGATTTAAATTCCTATTTATTTTGGTTGTGGATCTCTATATAGATTTGTGTCCCTAAGGCCGAAAATAAGATATTGACATTCATGGGTCTTAAACATAAATATTTTCTCAAAGGTTCACATGGATAGAGTGACTAAGGGCTACAATACACAGTGGGAATTACACCCAAATATTTTGCCAAAATGATTCCTTGTTTTATTTCTCTGTTCATAAAAATGACCAGGAAATGCCCAAGAGAAGCAACTTTACCCACCTGCTACAGAGCAATATTCAACTCTGTGTGGACACTTCCGGCAAGAGGTGGTAGGCTAGGAGAGGGCCAGAACTGTCTGCCCATGAGGCCGTCCGTCCTACGGGGAAAACACGAGATTCAGAGAGTGGTGCCTTGAATGGCAGACGTAGCCTGCTGTCGCGTTAGGTCCTTTGGTCTTCCACTGAGAACCAGATGGAAGAGAATTCTACTCAGAAGAATTATCCTAGGCTGATGGGTGCCACCCTGGTGTTAGGCCTTAATATCTGCCCCTTCATTCTCAAACAGACCCTGGGATTCTCATTTAAGCAGGAACCTGAGCTTGGATGGCCTCGTCTCTATTTTGGTTTCATGGACCAGATTCTAGCGTGCAGCTACATCTTTCCCCAGCACCAAACTTGGCCTCCCCTTGACTTCATCTTCGTCGTGCCCCTTGTGACTCCCTGACCCTGACTCACCTCAAGCACAGAGGTTTCTCTCTATTGAGACCCTCCCGTGGTGCTTCTATCTGGAGTTCTTAGGAGCAGCTCTGGCTACACCGTAGCCTCGTTTTTTCAAGGTCAGACTCTGGAGCTCCTTAAGTGCAGAAAGCAGTGTTTAACAACACAGGGCCCCCCAGGTTTTGCAATATGCCTTGTGGTCCCATTTCAGGAATAAGAACCAAAATTGTCATAGTCAATGAATACTAATCCCACTCGTTCACAGGAGCATTGAGAAAGCCTCCCCAGGCTAAGTAATTCCAGCCAGCCTTCTGCCACCATGACTGGTGATGAGTCACCGAGCCTGCCGCCAGGGATGTGACATTTGGTGACCATGAGCCGTGACTTAAGACAGGGGATGGGGAAGGGAGAGAGGAAGAAATAGACCCACCCAAGGACAAGGGATGAAAGGGTCACTAGTAGTCTACTCGCTTCCTGAGACCCCCTAAGATGTCGGTGGCCACAGACACGTTCCCTTTGCATGATTTTATATTTGGAGATGGAGAAGAATGTTCTGCCCATCTTCAGATCATTCTGCTCCCACCTCTGCTCCCTCACGTGACACATTCACAAGCTCCGTGATGCGCCGAGAAAACCTCCCCCCACCACACAGGGCAGAGCTCTCTCCCTGTGTCATCAGCACCTCAAAATCTCCCAACGCAGTTATCTTTTAGAAATGAGATCATTACACGCAAAGCGCTTCAACAGTGGCTGGCACCGAGGAGGCACTGACTATGTGCTCGCTGTAATTATTTTTGTCTCTGGTCTTCAGATACATGCAGTACCGTTTGCCTCTTCTTTTTTTTTTCTTTTTTTTTTTTTTTTAAGATTTTATTTATTTATTTGACAGACAGAGATCACAAGTAGGCAGAAAGGCAGGCAGAGAGAGAGAGAGGAGGAAGCAGGCTCCTTGCTGAGCAGAGAGCCCGATGAGGGGCTCGATCCCAGGACTCTGGGATCTACCTAAGTGGAAGGCAGAGGTTTTAACCCATTGAGCCACCCAGGCGCCCCACCGTTTGCCTCTTCTGACGCCGGTACCTAAACACCCCCGTCCCCTCAGCCCCCACCACACATCAGGCACAACCAGGTCTCATCTCCCTGAAAACAAAACAAAAAAAACCCAAACAACAATAATAACAAAAAACCCAACTCTAAGCATTATAATTAGACAGGCCAACGTGTGCTATTTTGGCAGCTTTTTAAAAAAGAAGCTCAAAACAAAACTACTCAGGGACGTGAAAATTAATCTTAAATCCTGAAATGATAAGTAAATGTCATATGGAGACCTCATTTGGGTCCTGATTCAAATAAACCGGCTGCAAAATGACACTTTAGAGACAATAAGGGAAGCTTAATTATAGACTGGGTATGCTTGATACCAAAGTAGTGCTGTTAATTTTGGTAGGTGTGATAATGGCATTGTGGTTATGATGTTGTTTTTTTTTTTTTTTTTTTAAGTCAATATTTTGAGAGATCCAGAGGTGAAATGATACGATGTCTGGTATTTGCTTTAAAGTACTTTGACAAACAGCGGCGCCTGGCTGGCTCAGTCAGTGGAGTATGTGACTCTTGATCTTGGGGTCCTGAGTTTGAGCCCCATGTTTGGGTGTAGAGATTAATTAAAAATAACTAATTTAATGAAAAAGTACTTTGGCAAATAGCCACTGATCACACAGCTTATCATAATGGCTACAATGAGGGATGGTTGAAACCTGTACCAGAAGGGAAAGTCCTGGGGTCGGGGGTGGTCAGAGATTTGGGTGAGCTTGATTCTGGGCCCTGGGAGCCTTGGGAGAGAGCAGCACAGCAAGCTGAGACGTGTGCCATGGCGAGGACTGGGGACAGAAGAAAGAGTTCCACCAGGATGACTGCTGGGCCACCACCTCTGTGCAGTGGCTTCTAGGCCTGTTTGTCTCCAGCCCCTCCCTGGAAAAAGCCAACCTATTTCCAACACAGCTAGATGAGAGTGGTGCCTGGCTATTTTTTCTACTAGACGCAGAAAACTTGTGAGGAGCCAGAAAAAAAAAAAAAATTACCACTTTCCCCAGCACCCACATGCCCCCAAATGTCAAAAATCTCTTAACAATCTTGCAGCAACAGACGCGCTATGATTCTGGGAGGCTGGGGAAGGACTATCTCTGTTTCCCTTTTCCTCAAATTCTATTTCAAAGGGGCAAGGTCTTTCATATTTGGAGTCAAGTCTGTAGCATTCACGTTCTTTGGATCCGACTGCAGCTCATTTACCGTCCTGCAAAAGGACCAAGGTCGCATCCTTCCCTCCCTTGCTGGTGAGAGCCAGCAGACCGCAGCAGCCCCGGGCACTGGCAGAATGAAGACAAACTTCAACTGCCTGCTTTACCATGTTGCTGGGCACCGTTTGCCTAAATCTCCCGGAAAAACGGAAGTGGATGGAGAGTGTGCGGCTGGGCCCACTTTCAGAAAAGCACCTGGAGGGAGGCTAAAGGAGACCGTGCAAGGGGATCCTGGTTTCCATTCATGACGCGAGCATCTGTGGTGGCCCTTCCCTCCCAGGCTCTGTTCAGAAAAGAGGTCAGATGCTGAGCGTATCCCTAGCCACCAGAACACTCCTTCCACCCCACCCGGGCCGGATCCCTTTTCTTTTCAAGTCTCAGTTCTTGAATTTCTGAAATGGAAAGACAGGGAGAGGGAGAGACGATGCCATACTTAGTATTTGCCTCTTCCCACCCTGAGGTTTGATAAGAATTAAAGACGTAGGCCTGCACCTGGCCCCCCAGAGACAGCTTTGGCATGAGGGAATGTTGCCATTTTGTTCAGATATCTTTTCCATTCATTGTCTGATCTGGGGGGAAAGGCAGAGGAATTTTGTGTCCTTTCTATTTTATTTCTATTATTTTCTGACTGGACTATATTTTTAAAAGAAAGCTAGGCTGTATCCCCACCAGCAGTTTAAGAATGTTTCAAGTGGGTCGCAGTAAAATCATGTTAAACTTTTACCTGGAGCAAGGGGAGGTGGATCACCTCTTCGTCAGTCTTCCACTCCCTGCCAAAAGTAGGAATTTTGGAAAAACACTGGTTCTGTGTAGGTCATGAGAGAGGACTGGAGCGGGGTGGGGAATAGAACTCCACCCAGAAATGGCCATTCTCCTTTTATCTTTATAACATACTTCTTCATTTTGGGGGGACTTATGCCTCCTTACCCTGTGAAGTCCTACTGAGGCTGTCCATCATGGAGCCCCCTCCCTCTTCCAGCTGCACAGGAGAATATGCCTACCCAAGTCGACCAGTCCAGGTACATCGTCATTCTAACTAACCATTGTCATTAACTCAGAAGTAGGCAAATAACCCAAGTGGGTCAAAGAGGGCTGCCAGCAGTGCAACAGAGCTGGTCTACTCTGCATGGAAGTCCTTCTAGTTTGGATCGATGGTACAGTGGATCCCTGGCTGTGGGGACAGCTCACACTCTGGGTGCCCAGCCAGAGCAGCTACAACAGGAGGGCCTTCCTGCCCGGGTCACAAGCTGACTAAAGCGTAGTCAAGGCACCAAGGTAATAGAAGCTCCTGTAGTGTGTGAAAGACATAGGCGATACTTTTGGAGCTGCTGAGGTAAAAGATAAACCAATTCACCTAGAGACACGGTGTCCCAAAAAGGGAAACTCACTGAAACAAAAGGAAGATTTGGGGCTGATGTTCTGGGCTCTGTGCCAAGACCTAAAGATCCTCAAAGTAAGGTAGCATCTTGATGGGCTTTGGCAGGTCACAAAAAGAACCAATTAATCCTGTCCCCCAATGTCATGGACGCCCGCACACAACTACACCTAGCTACCTAGGCGGGAACCATGCAAGAAAGCCGAGGATGCTTCAGGGTGACCTGAGTTCACCTCTGAGCAGAGGATAAGCTGTCATCACCTTTTAAAGTACCTACCTCCAGTTCCACAGTGTTCATCGCTGCCATTTACTCCCGCATGCTTCAGAGAAGAAGAGTTTCTCCAGGAACCACCTGGCCCAGCGGTAGCTGGCACAAAAAATACTCTATACTCTTCTCGAGGGCAGACCAAGAAATAGGAATTCCAGATGAGTTAAGAATCAAGCGTCTTTTTTTTTTTTTTTAAGATTTTATTTATTTATTTGACAGACAGAGATCACAAGTAGGCAGAGAGGCAGGCAGAGAGAGAGAGAGAGAGAGAAGCAGGCTCCCTGTAGAGCAGAGAGCCCGATGCGGGGCTCGATCCCAGGACCCTGAGATCATGACCTGAGCCGAAAGCAGTGGCCCAACCCACTGAGCCACCCAGGCGCCCCAAGAATCAAGCGTCTTTTAAATGCAGTGATGGGGAGGGAGTGACGTGAGGGAAGAGTGCCATTTTATTTTCACTGGAAGACATGGTCTACTGAGCGGACGTGAGGCCACTTTGACATTTTACCAGTTATATGTGGAGTCTTGTGTCGAGCTTACTTGGCACCGCGTCTCTACTTTATTTTTGAAAGTACTCTTTAGAAACTGGCACCTAAGGCAGCCGTCTGTCTGGCCTGACCCTCAATCCGGTTCTGAATCTTTGTGAGTCCTTCTCGGCACCTTCTGTGCTTCCCTGACCTTCTTTTTTTTTTTTTTAATATTTTATTTATTTGACAGACAGAGATCAGAAGTAGGCAGAGAGGCAGGCAGATAGAGAGAGGGGGGGAAGCAGGCTCCCCACTTAGCAGAGAACCTGACGCGGGGCTCGATCCCAGGACCCTGGGATCATGACCTGAGCCAAAGGCAGGCAGAGGCTTTAACCCACTGAGCCATCCAGGCGCCCCTTTCCTGACCTTCTTTAAATAGGTCGTGCCAGCCCCCAGCGAGGGGCAGCGGGACATATTAGTAACACAGCTCAGCTCTTCTGCGGTTGTGACTCTTTGTTATAATTTGTTCGAGGCCTGCTTCCCCTCTGACCTGTCTCCTGAGGCCTCACTCCAATAGGCCCTCCCGGTGGTTATACTGTGTCACTTAGAACTTTCTAGATTTTTAATCTTGTAATGCTAATGGAAGCTTTATCTAATTTATGATATCCTACTAATAAAAATGTTGGCATGCATGGCCCTTACCCTCTTGGCCAGTGATGAAATAGTGTGTGATTCTAGCTGGGACTGATTTCGACTCAAGTATTCCTTAGCTAGAGGTGAACTGTTCCTTTATATGTATCCCAGTGGCCCTCTGAATTGTACAAGTTTAGATATTCTCCTGTCAAAGAAAATATCCCGGGTAGAAAGTGTGACCTTTCTGTGTAGAGGGACAGAAAATGGTGTCCAAGTCAGATTACTTAGTTGTTTTTTTTTTTTTAAAGATTTTATTTTTATTTATTTGAGAGGCAGAGAGAGAGAGAGAGAGCACGAACATGGGGAGGGCAAAGGAAGAGGGAGAAGTAGACTCCCCTCCAAGCAGGGATCCTGACTGCGGAGCTCAATCCTAGGACCCTGGGATCATGACCTGAGTCGAAGGCAGAGGCTTAAACAAACAGAGCCACCCAGGTGCCCCCAGATTGTTTAGTTTAAACATAAAATTATATTCTCTTGACTGCGTTTTGCTTTAAGCCATCTTTTGCACACAACACCAGAAGCATTCCAGAGGTCAGCGGTAGTCATGTGAATTCCCTAAGCAGAGCAGCACAGAGCGATCAGCTAGTAAATACTGTTTGAAGGGACTCTAATGTGAGAAGGAAGCAGAAACTCGGGGTTCAGGCTTTGCTTTCTGAAACACAGCAAGTACAACAGATTAGGATGAAAAAGAAATAGAACCGTATTCATTTACAATATGCAGATTGAAATGGCCAGTAATTTGCACCATGCACAGGCAGCACCATTCAATGGGACAGAGTCACCAACTGTCTTGGTTTGCTCACTGCTGTCCCAGTTTTAGCACTGAAAGTCCCATATCCCAGGAAACCTCTCCATCCCAGGCAGACTGCAACCTCTGGTCACCCTAAAGTGGACCCAGTCACAGACCACAGGTTATGGCCAAAATGCCGATGCACATATTTGTCTCAGTATCTTTGTGTCTTAGTCAAAGAAGAGTTAAAATCCTCAACCTCCCACTCAGCATTGTTAAAAGAAATTGCCTCAATTCATCGCTAGGCAATTTGCAAATGTGAGATGCTATGAAATTATAAATAATAGCTTGGGAGTGATTTTCATCCCGCTAGTAGACCTTACCTGGCAGACGCCAAGGTCTTTACTGAGTAACTATGAGAGCTTTTCCTATAGAGAAAAATCTAGCCCATTGTGAGTAATTTTACATTTCTTTCATTCCTGCTCGTGCTAGGCCACCTCTCAGGACAATGCAGAGCAACCTTGGCTCCGATTTTGTTTAACCCAGCTGGATGCAGCCAAATTATGGGCTGCTGGTTGGGTGGAGCATATTTTTGTGGGCTGCGGGAGACCTGTAATTTTTTTTTTTTTAATGCAAAACCATTTATAGCTTTGGGTGATGTAAAACCCGCGGGGTGCCTGCAACAGTGTCATGTAACCAGAGGGCTTCCTCGCAGGATCCATCCTGGGGGCCCAGCGGAGCCAGGGCCTCACCCAAGTCTCTGCCCACCCACTCTCCACATCTCCAGCACCCGCCCGCCCTCAGGCAGGGCAGCGGGCTGGGGGAGCCTTTTAATTCTTTCTCGGCTTGTGGTGCAGAGGTTTCAATTACCAGTCAGGTTTTCTTTTTATTGAGAGAGCTATTGTTTGATGCTGCACATTCATCCATCCATAAGTACCTCACATCGCCTGACTTGCTCGCTTCACAACCATGGCAACGGTGTAGTTTTGGTGCAAGAGTCCCAGAGGAGAAAGCAAACCTCCTTTTTAGGCGAAGCTCTGCCCGAGTCTGGCTGAGATGTCCCAGGCCAGGGGCCCAACCTCTGGGACTTCCCGTTTCTCGGCTGTTCCATGAGATGGTTGGATTCAATTAACGTGGAGCCCTGCTGGCCTCTGAAGCTCCGTGATTGACTGCCCAAGTGTTAAGTGTTGGGGGGGGGGGGGGGATATAGGAAGGAGGGAAAAGACAAAGTGCAGGCAGTACCGTGGAAGCCAGTGCCCTATAGAGAAAAGGTGGCCAGGGCGAGAGCCTCACGCGAGGGGCAGACCAACCACTGTCAGAACATAAATAGTTGGGGGCACCTGGTGGCTCAGTCGCTTAAGTGTCTGCTTTTGGCTCATGTCATGATCCTAGGGTCCTGGTCCCCAGTCCGGTAAGGGGCTCCTTGCTCAGCAGGGAGCCGCTTCTGCCTCTGCCTGACCCTTCCTCAGCTTGTGTGCGTGCGCTCTCTCTCTGACAAATAAATACATAAAATCTTTAAAACAACAACCACAACAAAAACCAACCCACATATTATGCTTAGCGAAATAAGTCAATTGGAGAAAGACAACTATCATATGATCTCCCTGATATGAGGAAGTGGAGATGCTACGTGGGGGCTTGGGGGAGGGGGTAAGAAAAGAATAAGCGAAACAAGATGGGATTGGGAGGGAGACAAACCATAAAAGACTCTTTTTTTTTTGTTTTTTAAAGATTTTTATTTATTTGACAGACAGAGATCACAAGTAGGCAGAGAGGCAGGCAGAGAGAGAGAGAGAGAGGAGGAAGCAGGCTCCCTGCAGAGCAGAGAGCCCGATGTGGGGCTCGATCCCAGGACCCTGGGATCATGACCTGAGTCAAAGGCAGAGGCTTTAACCCACTGAGCCACCCAGGCGCCCCCCATAAGAGACTCTTAATCTCACAAAACAAACTGAGGGTTGCCAGGGGAGGGGGGAGGGAGAGGGTGGTGGATTATGGACACTGGGGAGGGTATGTGCTATGGTGAGTGCCGTGAAGTGTGTAAACCCGGCAATTCACAGACCTGTACCCCTAGGGCTAATAATATATGTTTATAAAAAAATTATTAAAAAAAACAAAACAAAAACAAAACCAACCCACAAATAGCTGCCATTCTGTCCAAAGGAGTTTGCTGGGCTATGATGGGATTTCACTTCTCTCCCATCATCACCCTCACTTTCAGTCAAAGTGATGCTAAACAGGGCGGGGGGGTGGGGTGTGATAGGGAGGAGAGACTACCATGACGTCATGAACGCAACGGAAAAAGGTAATATTAAAAATTTGGTTCTAAAATTTGGTTCAGAAATCCAACAAACTGAACTCCATTTACAAAGAGCTCATTTTCTCAGCACAACGAAACAACGCACTTGCGCAAGTCTCAATGGGAAACCCTGAATGAGCGGACCGCCCTACACATGCAAGTTCATGGAGGTTAGGACGCGGGGCAGGGCTGCGAGGGGAGGAGAAACGGAAGCAGAAATCATCCCTGTCGCTTAGGCGGGCCTCCACTTTGGGCTTGACAGCCCTGGGTCTATTGTTCTTCATTTTAGGCCTCCAAGAATACTACTTTACTGGGATCTGGTAGCCTCCGTGATGATCAAGGATCTGTTACTAGAAGTGGGCTCCAGAGGTGTTATCATTTTCCACCAGATCTCTTTAGTTCCTGATGTTATTTTATTGGTGGGCCTCAATTCTTGCTACTGCATTTACCTAAAGTCCTAAATGCTTGAGGACTTGAATTTGGGTACCCAAATTCTTGCTACTTCTTGGGAATAGCCCATAAAGGAAAATCAGAATATGTTATCTATCCTAGAGTCTTTCATTTCTGGGGTTCCCAGAATCCCAAGGGATAGGCATAATAGTAACAAAAATCTTAGAGCTACTTTTGTCATGTTGTTTTATTTTTTGAAGATTTATTTTTTATTTTTTTATTTTTTAAAGATTTTATTTATTTGACAGAGAGAGATCACAAGTAGGCAGAGAGGCAGGCAGAGAGAGAGAGAGAGGAGGAAGCAGGCTCCCTGCTGAGCAGAGAGCCCAATGTGGGACTCGATCCCAGGACCCTGGGATCATGACCTGAGCCGAAGGCAGCAGCTTAACCCACTGAGCCACCCAGGCACCCAAAGATTTATTTTTTATTTTGGAGAAAGAGAGAGAGTGAGGAGAGAGGCAGAAGGAGAGAGAGAATCTCAAGCAGATTCTGTGCTGAGCACAGAGCTGGATGTGGGTCTCCATCTCACAATCCCAAGGTCATGACCTGAGCCAAAATCAAGAGGCCGGCACTTAACTGACCGAGCCACCCAGGTGCTCCTCTCCCCCCTTTTAAAGATTAGTTTTGTCATGTTAGTAGTGATTATGCATTTGCCTGACTCTGTTGCCTTCCTGAACCTTTGAATGTAGCTACCTTTATACTCACTGTACTTAAGTAGGCCCATTGAATGATGCCAGGAACTTACTCAGGTCCAATTTCCACTTACTGTTTCAGCCCACAATGGCCACCTTTATAACCTTGACCCTCTAATCCCTCCACATATGGACCCTTGACAATTTGCACTTGATCACTATAGTTTTTTTAACTTTTATTATGGAAAATTTAATATAGATAGATAGAGACAGAGAGACAGACAGAAAGAGACAAAGACAGAGAGGGGAATGGTATACTAAAACCCCATGTAGTCATCACTAAGTTTCATATTATCAACTCATTTGATGTCCAGAAGAGATCATTTTAAGCACCCAGCTCCTTTGAACAACAAAATTGCTTTTGATAATATTTATGAAATGAAACAAATAACAATAATACCAGAATAGAATTGCAGGCAGTGAATTTTATTTTACTGAACCTCAGATACATAATCAAGGCAGTAGAAAGGATAAAATAAAAATAAAATAATAATACAGTACTAAGAAAAGGCATAATATTTGCTCCATAGTCTTTACATCTACCTAGCAGTCTGAGCTTCTATCCTTTGGATACAGTCTGATATAATAATATTTTATGTACATAACTGTCCAGTAACTAATAAGTAAATATTAACAAAATGGAAATGTTTATAAAAGGCTTCACTTAGGCAACTATTAAACCATAACACAAATGTAATATTGTATTTTCTCAATTCATTCTTCAGTTTCAAAATAATTAACAATCAAGGAAGGAAAATAAATTACAGTTTTAAAAATATTATTTGAATTCAGTAAGATGAAAAAAATCAATAAAATGGTTCACGCATGAACTAAAATATCTACTTGCCAACAATAATATTACACATTGCGGTTCAGACTCTCTTTCACTATTTTCAATTTTCAGCATAAATAAACACTGCCAAAGTTCACACAGAATAATTGAATTGGGAGTAACTCGAGTTCTTTTTCTTTGACTTGCACAATGGCTACACTAATTTAGTTCATTTCAAATCCACTTTTTAAAGGCAGGAACATGGGGCGCCTGGGTGACTCAGTGGATTAAAGCCTCTGCTTTCGGCTTGGGTCATGATCCCAGGGTCCTGATCCCTGGGTCCTGGGATCGAGCCCCGCATCGGGCTTTCTGCTCAGTGGAGAACCTGCTTCCTCCTCTCTCTCTGCCTGCTTCTCTGCCTACTTGTCATCCCTGTCAAATAAATAAATAAATAAAATCTTAAAAAAAAAAATAAAATAAAGGCAGGGACATGTAGTTCCACAGGGTTAAAAATGTGAACTTCAGCAGGAATGAGCTCCTGGTGCCCAACCAGTACAGATTTTATTAATGTTTTAAATTCTCTACAGACAATGCACCTCTTTCTTGTCTGCCCCTGGGGTGAGCTGCTTCCACCACCTTTCCATATGTTTTATCACAGTCTGGACACTATGTTCTATAGTTACTCACGTCTATCAAGCAGTAGCTTGGGGATCGTGCTCTTCTCATTATTCTGGCCCCACCCAGGCCTTAGACTTACCACTCCTCTGTGCCTAGCATCCCTGACTTAGTTCCCATTAACTCTAGATTGGATCAGAAAATTGCATTTTTACGATTCTGCAAGGTACGTGATTTTTTGGCCTTTCAGAAAAGACCTCTATTTGGGGCACCAGGTGGCTCAAGTGGTTAAGTGTCTGCCTTCAGCTCAGGTCATGATCCCAGGGTTCTGGGATCGAGCCCTACATCGAGCTTTCTGCTCAGCATGGGAGTCTGCTTCTCCCTCTCCCCCTGTTCCTGCTCCTCTCTCTCTCTCTCTCAAGTAAATAAATAAAATCAAGAAAAAAAAAAAAAAAGAAAAAGAGCTTCTCTTTAATAAAGCTTTATTTCCCTTCCCTGTCTTTTTTTCAGATGGGGTAGGTAAAATAGAAAAAAAAAAAATTCTTTTTAGTTTTAAGATATAGTTGGCATATAACACTGTGTAAGTTTATGATATACAATGCAATAACTTGACATACAGGTACTGTAAATGATTAGCACAATAAGTTTTAGCTAACATCCATTACCTTATATAGTTAAAAAAATTTTTTTTCCTTGTGATGAGAACTTTTAAGATCTACTCACTCAGTAAGTTTCAAATATACTGTATAGCATATCAGTGATACTCATCGTGGTGTACCTTACATCCCCAGTTCTTACTTACCTTATAACTGGAAGTTTGTACCTTTTGACCACCTTTATCCAATTCCCTTACCCCCTACTCTGGTAACCACAAATCTGATCCTATGAGTTTTTTTTTTGTGGGTTTTTTTGTTTGTTTGTTTGTTTGTTTTTTAGATTCCACACATAAGTGAAATCATACAGTATTCACCGTTCTCTGCCTGAATTTTTTCACTTAACAAATGCCTCAGTTTTCATCTGTGTTGTAGGATTTACTTATTTCTTATGGTTGGCTAGGATTAGTATTAGTATTCAGTGTTTTATGGCTAAGTAGTATTCAATGGTATAGATAAAGAAGCTTGCTTCTTTTAAGACATTACTGAAAGCTTCAAGAAAGCCACCATAGCCTGGGATGCGTGGGTGGCTCAGTGGCCTCTGCCTTCTGCTCAGGCCATGATCCCAGGGTCCTGAGCTTGAGCCCACATCAAGCCCCACATTGAGCCCCACATCAGACTCTCAGCTCAGCAGGGAGTCTGCTTCCTCCTCTCTATCTCTCTGCCTGCCTCTCTGCCTACTTGTGATCTCTCTCTGTGTCAAATAAATAAATCGATTAAAATCATAAAAAAAAAGAAGAAAGCCACCATATCCACAATTCCACTTGATATCTTTTTATAAAGTGCTCTAACCTTCTCATCTTTGTAGGCATATTGTCTGAGTCCCATAAGACAATGGGAAATAATTTAACCAAGTGTGTGATGACCTTCTGAAAGGGTTGCCACCTTCCCCTGGAAACAAGGGGAAACTAGCAAATTCAATTCAGCCATTCCACATTTTAAGAGATGCAATTTTAAATTCTCTGAAAGTATTTATGAACTGGAAAAGACACCAAATGGAAAGAGATTAAATCAGAGGAGTTTGGGTCACCGCTGATACATGGAGAAGACTGTGTTGTGGACAAAGACAGATATAAAGGCAAATAGACCATAACATGTGGCTCGCTCAGGAAGTCTAGTAATCTGGCCCTTCTTCAAGCCAATACTATATGGGTATTTGTTCAATATTTCTTTAGTCGGATAGAAATATTTTTAAAATTCCATTTGAGATTACTGTCTAGTTTGGTGAGAGTAGGACCAAATTACATTTTCACCAGTTCTATAAAAATTCTCCCATGAAGATCTGCATTAATTTGCACCATTTAGCCAATGTATTCTATTGATTTTTTTTTTCTTTTACTGCTTACTTATTAATTGGTGCCCTGAGCATCTACTCAGCTGGCACACTTCTTAATCCAGATTTTGATCAGAATAAAAGAATAAGTAATTAGGGTGGGAGAGTATGATAAAACCTGGTAGACTATGAGCTATTGCTTTATTTTCTGTTTCCGTTGTTTTGCATTGCCTTTTGTCACTGTTTAACTATTATGCTCTCATTTTTTTTTTTGACCATACCCTTTAAGTACTAAAATAACCAGTTATATGACCACTGTTAAGTCTACTGGAAAATTCTGCAACCTAATGTTAGTTTTTAAAAAAATTCCTTCAGGGAGGGGGCTTTAGATGTAGCCAGTAGTAATTTAGTGTTTGGTACACCCAGAATTAATTTGATATGCTCTATCAGCCAGTTCGTGTATCTAGTACAGCATTCATCTGCTATACTGACTGTGTA